>NC_088415.1:32743469-32876257 GCF_034236695.1 Oncorhynchus nerka
ACACATGAACACTGCTACACACACACACACACACACACACACACACACACACACACACACATCAACACTGCTACACACACACACACACACACACACATTAACACTGCTACACACACACACACACATCAACACTGCTACACACACACACACACACACACACACATTAACACTGCTACACACAAACACATTACCACTGCTAAACACACACACATTAACACTGCTACACACACACACACACACAAACATTACCACTGCTACACACACACACACACATCAACACTGCTACACACACACACATTAACACTGCTACACACACACATTAACACTGCTACACACACACATTAACACTGCTACACACACACATTAACACTGCTACACACACACATTAACACTGCTACACACACACACACACACACACAACTGAATTTGTCCACCCACACAGACAGCGTGGTGAAGAAGGCGCGGCAGCTTCTCTTCAAGCTCAGGAGGCTGAAGAAATTCGTCTTGTCACCAAAAACACTCAAACTTTTACAGATGTACAATCAAGAGCATCCTGTCGGGCTGTATCACCATCTGGTACGGCAACTGCTCCGCCCACAACCGTAAGTCTCTCCAGAGGGTAGTGAGGTCTGCACAACGCATCACCGGGGGCAAACTACCTGCCCTCCAGGACACCTACACCACCCGATGTCACAGGAAGGCCATAAAGATCATCAAGGACAACAACCACCCGAGCCACTGCCTGTTCACCCCGCTATCATCCAGAAGGCGAGGTCAGTACAGGTGCATCGAAGCGGGGACAGAGAGACTGAAAAACAGCTTCTATCTCAAGGCCATCAGACTGTTAAACAGCCACCACTAACATTGAGTGGCTGCTGCCAACATACTGACTCAACTCCAGCCATTTTAATAATGTAAAAATTTATGTAAAAATGTATCACTAGCCACTTTAAACAATGCCACTTCATATAATGTTTACATACCCTACATTACTCTTCTCATATGTGTATACTGTACTCTATTCCATCTACTGCATCTTGCCTATGCCATTCTGTACCATCACTCATTCATATATTTTTATGTACATATTCTTCATCCCTTTACACTTGTGTGTGTATAAGGTAGTTTTTGTGAAATTGTTAGGTTAGATTACTCGTACACACACACATTAACATTGCTACACACACACACACACACACACACACACACTGCTACACACACATTAACACTGCTACACACACATTTACACTGCTACACACACACACACACACACACATTAACACTGCTACACAGACACGCACATTAACACTGCTACACACACACACATTAACACTGCTACACACACACACACACACACACATTGACCCTGCTACACAGACACGCACATTAACACTGCTACACACACACACACACACATTAACACTGCTACACACACTGCTACAGACACACACACACACACTGTTACACACAAACACACACTGCTACACAAACACACACAAACACAGCTACACACACAGACACTGCTACACACACATACACACATTAACACTGCTACACACACACACACACACAGCTACTCACACACACACACACACAGCTACTCACTCATACACTCTTTCTTTCTTCCTATCTCTCTCGTTCGCTTTCCTTCGCTGCCTTTCTTTCAATCGCAAAATGACAAAAATTGCTGACTGAGAAAGGGAGGACATAGTGAGAATAGCTGATCTATCTAAATTAAAAGTAGTCTTGTGTATCGTCTGAATAATTCATGAAGCGGGTAAATTGGAGCTCTGCTGTTGCTGCTTAGGCAGGAATACAGCTCTCTGCATTTTGTACTACAGACAGCTTCATTTCACTTGCTAAGTTGTTCACTCATAACTACTGAAATATAGGCCACTCATAAACACATCTTAGATTGGATTAAATGTGATGTTGTGGTTACGTGAGACATAGGCTAATGTAAGCTTTGCCAAAAATATCACAGAATTAGACAAGATGTACGCATTGTGTCATATTTTGTTGTTGTTGCAAATGCCAGAAAATTAAGACCAAGACCTCAATATACAAGAAAGCTAGGACAGGTTACATTAAAGATATTATGTTAATATATTTTAGACAGCTTCTCCACAAATGGTATATGTCATATTCTGTTAATAGACTCCTTGAAATGGGTCACTGAACTTATATCCTCTCATACATTGTAGGTGTAAAGGTTACATATTACAGAGGCACTGTGTCAGAAATCACATGCTTAAAGCTAGCAAGAAACTCCCTCTTTTTACGCTGCCGCTACTCTCTGTTTATCATATATGCATAGTCATTTTAACCATACATTCATGTACATACTACCTCAATTGGGCCGACCAACCAGTGCTCCCGCACATTGACTAACCGGGCGATCTGCATTGTGTCCCACCACCCGCCAACCCCTCTTTTACACTACTGCTACTCTCTGTTCATTATATATGCATAGTCACTTTAACCATATCTACATGTACATACTACCTCAATCAGCCCGACTAACCGGTGTCTGTAAGTAGCCTCGCTACTTTTATAGCCTCACTACTCTATATAGCCTGTCTTTATACTGTTGTTTTACCTACCTGTTCACCTAATACCTTTTTTTGCACTATTGGTTAGAGCCTGTAAGTAAGCATTTCACTGTAAGGTCTACACCTGTTGTATTCAGTGCACGTGACAAATAAACTCTGATTTGATTTGATTTGCATAAGTAGTGAGTGGCAAGAGAGAGAGAAGGAGAGCAGAAAGATACACTTCTGCTCCTGACACAATGATGCATTTCCTTCACCTCTGAGTTACAATGTGAAAGACTGAGTGATGTGCCGCAGTTTGAATGTGGGGGCCGTATTTTTATCAGTCCTCCTGCTGAGCCTCATCCACTTCATGAGAGTCATGTCTTCACTTAGATAATGAATTATGGATCCCAGCCTGCCTAGTGATATTCAATATTAGATGAACTGCACATTCCCATTTGGTGACAGCACTTCTGCTGCCATGAGGGACAATCCTCTTCCTCTTCTCAACAGTAGCCCATATACCCAGTGATACAGAGGAAAAGCTCATTACCATCTATATTCATGATGGGGACGTGTGTAGCGTGTGTGTGTGTGTGTGTGTGAGTACTTAATGTGCTGCTTAGTGTGCATTAATAAGTCAGCCACTCTGCAGCGTGCATGTCTGCCATTAGATTTATTGATGTGTGCATGAATATGTGTATTTTCTTAAGCGTGTGTGTGTGTATGAGCTGTATGTGTGTGACATGAATGCATGTGTGTGTGTCTGCATGCTTACTTGATGAATTGTTGATTTGGCTCCTCTGTGGACAGGCCGGTTAATACTGCATAGTATTTATAAATGGAGAGAGAAGGATTAAAGTCACTACAGTACATAACGCACTAGGCTGGCGTTCCTTCTGCCTGAATACACTTGAGTGGCGAGACTGATCTTTCCCCGGGTCTCCCTGCGGTGTAAGAAAAGACCGACAGTACACACACGCTACACACAAACAAGCGTAAAGTAGTCCACTTAAAACAGCATGGACCGACAGACCATCTTAAAGTTCAATGGTGCGTTACATCAGACAAGTACAGACAAATGCATAGTGACGGTCCAATCTCTTTAAACCAATGACAGTCTGGGAAAAAGCTCATCCTGTCAGTAGAGGCTGGTTGCTCTTTAAAAGTGCTTTCCTCACCGTCTTAAATAAGCACGTCCCATTCAAAAAATGTAGAACTAAGAACAGATTGTTTCACTCCAGGCTTGACTCCCGTACGGACTCGAGAGAGGCGAAGCTCGAGAGCTATGCGTACACCGAAACACAACCCAACCAAGTCGCACTGCTTCTTGACACAACTCACATCCAACCCGGAATCCAGCCGCACCAATGTGTCGGAGGAAACACCGTACACCTAGCGACCTGGTCAGCGTGCACTGCGCCCGGCCCGCCACAGGAGTCGCTAGTTCGTGATGAGACATGGCCCGGCCAAACCCAAACGACACTGGGCCAAATGTGCGCCACCCCATGGTCACGGCTTAGACCACTGCGCCACCCGGGAGGCCCCAAGGCTAGCTTTTTCAAACAGAAATTTGCATCCTGTAGCACTAATTCCAAAAAGTTTTGGGACACTGTCAACTCCATGAAGAATAAGAACACCTCCTCCCAGCTGCCCACTGCACTGAGGATAGGAAACATTGTCACCACCGTTAAATCTACAATAAACAATCATTTCAAAAAGCATTTCGCTACGGCTAGCCATGCTTTCCACCTGGCTACCCCTACCCCGGCCAACATCTCAGAACCTCCTGCAGCAACTTGCCCAAGCCCCCCCCTGCTTCTCCTCCACCAAAATCCAGATAGCTTATGTTTTGTAAGAGCTGCAAAATCTGGATCCCTACAAATCAACTGGGCTAGACAATCTGGACCCTCTCTTTCTAAAATTATCTGCCAACATTTTTGCAACCCCTATTACTAGCCTATTTAACCTCTCTTTCGTATTGTCTGAGATCCCTAAAGATTGGAATGCCGCTGCGGTCATCCCCCTCTTCAAAGGGGGTGACACTCTAGACCCAAACTGTTACAGACCTACTGTATATCCATCCTGCCCTGCCTTTCTAAAGTCTTCGAAAGCCAAGTTAACAAACAGATCACCGACCAGTTCGAATCCCACCGTACCTTCACCACTATGCAATCTGTTTTCCGAGCTGGTCATGGGTGCACCTCAGCCACGCTCAAGGTCCTAAACAATATCATAACCGCCATTGATAAAAGACAGTACTGTGCAGCCGTCTTCATCGATCTGGCCAAGGCTTTCGACTCTGTCAATCACTGCATTCTTATCGGCAGACTCAATAGCCTTGGCTTCTCAAATGACTGCCTCGCCTGGCTCACCAACTACATCTCAGATAGAGTTCAGTGTGTCAAATTGGAGGGCCTGTTGTCCAGACCTCTGGCAGTCTCTACGGGGGTGCCACAGGGTTCAATTCTCGGGCCGACTCCGTTCTCTTTATATATCAATGATGTTGCTCTTGCTGCTGGTGATTCTCTGATCCAACTCTACGCAAACAACACCATTCTGTATACATCTGGCCATTCTTTGGAACCTGTGCTAACAAACCTCCAAGCGAGCTTCAATGTCATACAACACTCCTTCTGAGGCCTCCAACTGCTCTTAAATGCTAGTAAAACTAAGTGCATGCTCTTCAACTGATTGCTGCCCGCACACTCCTGCCCGACTAGCATCACTACTCTGGACGGTTCTGACTTAGAATATGTGGACAACTACAAATACCTAGGTGACTGGTTAAACTGTAAACTCTCCTTCCAGACTCAGAGCCAAACATACCCTCGTAAAACTAACTATCCTACTGAACCTTGACTTTGGCGATGTCTTTTACAAAATAGCCTCCAAAACTCTACACAGCAAACTGGATGTAGTCTGCCACAGTGCCATCCGTTTTGTCACCAAAGCCCCATATACTACCCGCCACTGCAACCTGCATGCTCTCGTTGGCTGGCCCTCACTACATATTCGTCGCCAAACCCACTGGCTCCAGGTCGTCTATAAGTTTATGCTAGGTAAAGCCCCGCCTTACCTCAGCTCACTGGTCACCATAGCAACACCCACCCATAGCACGCACTCCAGCAGGTATATTTCACTGGTCATCCCCAAAGCCAACACTTCCTTTGGCAGCCTTTCCTTCCAGTTATTTGCTGCCGATGACTGGAACAAATTGCAAAAATTGCTGAAGCTGGAGTCTTATATCTACCTCTCTAACTGTAAGCACCAGCTGTCAGAGCAGTTTACCGATCACTGTACCTGTACACAGACGATCTGTAAATAGCACACCCAACTACCTCATCCCCATATTGTTACTTATCCTCTTGCTCTTTTGTACCCCAGTATATCTACTTACACATCATCATCTGCACATCTATCACTCCAGTGTTAATGCTAAATTGTAATTATTTCACCTCTATGGCCTATTTATTGCCTTACCTCCCTACTCTTCTACATTTGCACACACTGTACATAGATTTTTCTTTTGTGTCATTGACTGTACGTTTGTTTATGTGTAACTTTGTGTTGTTTTTGTCGCACTGCTTTGCTTTATCTTGGCCAGGTTGCAGTTGTAAATGAGAACTCGTTCTCAACTGGCCTACCTGGTTGGTGAAAAAAATAAAAATAAATCTCAACTCAACTCAAATCATAATTTTAGAGTTAGCTAATAATGGTATTTTTCATTTTGTAGTTGAAAATACCAATGGTACCTTCCATAAGCAGCATCATTTGCTTGCTGAACTGTAAAATGTTGCTCTGAAAATAAAATTGTCCAATCTTGAAGATGCGACTAAAAATATTCATATGAGGTGATCAAAGCTACACAAAATAAGCTGCATAATTAGCTTAGTAAGACGGGAACTTTGAAAACTCCAGTTGTACAAATCAGAGAAACTAGGGAGAAACTAACCTAACGTAACAGGCGTAAAAGAAAGGCCTGAAACTAGGTCTCCTACATACTAGTCTCGCTGAGAAGAAAATAAAATGTTGGGTGAGGTTCTCTTCTGCACTGCTCAAGTAATCCAGTAAATGTTGAGGAGTTGTGGCTTTTGGTTTCTCTCCCTCTAAAAACAGAAATAAATCATTCTAAACAACAAACAGCCTTTATTTTCAAATTAGTGAGAATGTCTCACCCCATGTTCAAGAATGGCCTTTTACTTGCTCACTCTATGTTAAATGAAAACTACATATCCAAAATATTGTTTTTTTTAACAAAGCAATTAGTATTATTATTATTATAGAATTATATAAAAGCCCCTTAGATATTCTCACAGATCAGATTTGCCCTAATGAATCATTTTGAATCCTCCAATCCTCTTATGCTCTTAGTACTGTAGCTTACTCCCCACTGTCACCTTGTACAGTGCCATATTTTCCGTTCCATCCTAACGGAAACCCTGAGGGTTTAGTTTTTCTTGGAATAGAAACACCATAATAATAATCAGACTAACTAAACTGAAGTTCTTTAAAGCAATCCCGTATACTATGTTCTTACAAAAAAGGTTTTAAATTCTCTAGTAATGCCAATATTGAAGACTATCAAATGCTTCTCGAAGATGCCCTTCTGGGGGTCAAACTAGCACTAACTCGCATTAATGGTAAGAATGGCTGACAAATAACGTGCCATAGAATTCTGCAGCAGCCCGCAAGGTGTGCTGCAGTATGACGCAACTTTTAAAGGAGGAACCACTAAGATGGAGTGTCGCTTTGTTAACATCCTAAAGTGGACGTCATGTCACAGGCTCTTTCCATTTCCCCAGAAAACCGGAGCATCCGGTTATTGGGGACTCGGCAGAGGCTAGGGAAAAAAACAAACCCTGGCTTTGAGAAGAATGTGCAGTCATCTAGAAGTGAATTATTGCACTGCTTTGCATTTAATAATTAAAAGTCCCAGTGCAGTCAAAGACGTGATAAAAATATATATTTCCACATTATGAGGTTGGAATAATACTGTGAAATTAGGAAAATTATGACCATGCCCTTTCAGTGTTAGCGCTATTTGAAAAGTAAAAATGTCTGCCTGTTGTGGTGTGAGGAAATTAATAGACCAATAAAAAAGTGAGTTCAAAACCTCTTTGTCCATAGCAGCTAGTTTTCCTCTCCTGTTAGGCGTGTATATGGGAGGCGAAGTCAAGTGCAGGAGAGCGGATTATAGTAAACAGGCGCAATTTAATACCGGTCAACAACGACAGCACATAAAACATACTAGTGCCAAAAACACAGTACATAACAAAAGTACAACGCCCTGACAAAAATCCACATAACAATAAACAATTACACACAAAAACATGGAGGGGAACAGAGGACTAAATACAAGCAGGTTGATTATGGAATGAAAACCAGGTGTGTATGAAACAAGACAAAACAAATGGATATATGAGAAATGGAGCGGCGATGGCTAGAAAGCCAGGGACGTCGATCGCCGAACAAGGAGAGGAGCGGAAGTTGTGACACCTCCCCACTCAGACCACTCCCAGACAGGCCTAATACAATTATTGCTTGAGAAAAGACTAGAGACATTTTCCTGTCATTAGTCATGATTTTGTGTGTCCAGTTGTTCACTTATTAAGTTAATAGCATAAAAATAACATAATAAAGACAAAACGTCCCTCTAGTTGCTTCAAGGGGTATGACATGGCAAAGCTTGTCCAGGCATGATGTCCCAGGACTGAAAGTGTGGGTTGATAGTTTTGTTATGATCTTACAGTCTCGTTGGGCCTGAAAGATTTGATCAATGTTATCAAATTCCTCTTGCGTGCTGCTTGTGCTTGAAGGACAGTAATGTGTCCTACAGTCAGAGAAAGAGAAACTGCTGAACTCCTATGTGGATTTAGTAGTTAAGGAATCTGGGTATGTACTGCTAAATGCCAAATGAAGATTTTGAACAACCAGCTATAACTATATGCATATTCACTTTAAACGTGATGGGAGGTCCAGATTAAGCACACTGTCTTTCCGTACACACCGTCTGAAAGAAATTCCTGAGGCTGAAGAGACCATCTTTGAGACCTACTTTTACAGTATATCTAAGGACTTCATATCACTATGTAATGCTGTACAGGCTCACAGTATAGATCCGATCCAGTAACAAAGCATTGCATGGTCAGGCAAACAGTACTTTGCCGCAATGGATTTCCAAAGAACAGCCTTGCTGTCATACTGCAGCAGCAAGGACAGCTCAGCTCGTTATCTTGTGTCATGTGGCAGCAGCAGCATCTCTGAATCATTTGGCCCTAGGAGCTGAACCAAGAGGATGGGACACATAGCCAGGCACCACTAAACGCAGATGACAGGGAGAGGGAGATGAAAATGTCCTTGTCCTTTGTGGATTGTGCAAGAAATGTCACTGGTGTCAATCATGTAATAATAGACGATGGGGTTGAAACCCTGCCAATGTAATAACCTTAGAAATGTAAGTGCATTTGTTTGTTTGTACTCTTGGTGTGTGTGCGCGTGGGCGCCATTCATTAAGTCTCCATTTGAATTCAACTGTAGCACGGCAGAAGCACTGTCATGTTCTCCCTCTTTTGGCTGATAGCTCCAGTGAAATACTCTCAAAATGTAGGTTTTTCCAAAAGTATGAATCAAACAGAGTCTTGATGCGTCAGTATAGGGAGAGAATCTCAGCAAAACTCTCTTGGCATGGACTACAGAAGCAACTACGCAGCTTGTGTCCACACACAAGTCAACCGCTCCTGAAGATAATGCTGGGTGATCAAACTAAATTATACTAATCAATCCACTGCTAAAAATGTAAATTCTTGCAACAGTTCAATGACTTTTCATCTTTCTCTCTCCTTGACGTAGTAGTCAGCCTGAGGCAGGGCTGAGTCACAGATTGTGGTGTGGCGTAGAGATCTGCGAGTCTCTCTGTGTCAGACAGCAGCCAGAGAAACAGGAGCACATGACAGCAGACTCCAGACAGCTTAGGAATATCAAGGCTCTTCACACATCTAATGCAGCATTCCCGTCTGGACACTAATGCAAGGCTTGAACTTACAGCAAACCATGTTACAGAAAGACAGAATCAGGAAACACTGACTACAGCTGCTGAATGTCTGGCGTGAATTCATAATCTCAAATAATATATGTACTAGCAGGCTATACAGTGAATCAGCAAATACCATTACTTCAAAGAACACAAACTTAGTTACAGTCTGGGTTATTAGAGGTCATCATGACGCATGAGGGTTTGAAATACAGCCATTACTAAAATTACATTTTAATTATTAATAACAACAAAAAGTTAAGTGAGAATAGCCATTGGTCTTAAGCCGAAAAATAAAGGAAATTCACGAACACCACAATGCAAATTACACCCATGCTTTCCCAAGGTTTTCCAGACCTACTACAGTAGCTATGTTGGTATAGTATTTCAAAGCACACAACAGTATGTGGAGACCCCTTCAAATTAGTGGATTCGGCTATTTCAGCCACACCCGTTGTTGACAGGTGGATAAAATCAAGCACACAGCCATGTAATCTCCATTAACAAACATTGTCAGTAGAATGGTCTTACTGAAGAGCTCAGTCACTTTCAACGTGGCACTGTCATAGGATGCCACCTTTCCAACAAGTCAGTTCGTTATATTTCTGCCCTGCTAGAGCTGCCCCGGTCAACTGTAAGTGCCTTTATTGTGAAGTGGAAACGTCTAGCCGTGAAGTGGTAGGCAACACAAGCTCACAGAACGAGATCGCGGGGTGCTCAGAAATGGTCTGTTCTAACACTTACTACCGAGTACCAAACTGCCTCTGGAATCAACATCAACACAATAACTGTTTGTTGGGAGCTTCATGAAATTGGTTTCCATGACCGAGCAAGCCTAAGATCACCATGCGCAATGCCAAGTGGCGGCTGGAGTGGTGTAAAACCACCATTGGACTCTGGGGCAGTGGAAACACATTCTCGGAGTGATTAATCACTCTTCCCCATCTGTCAGTCCAACAGAGAAATCTGGGTTTGGTGGATGCCAGGAGAACACTACCTGCGCCAATGCATAGTGCCAACTGTAAAGTTGGGTGGAGGAGGAATAATGGTCTGGGGCTATTTTTCATGGTTCGGGCTAGGCACCTTAGTTTCAGTGAATGGGAAATCGTAACGCTACAGCATATAATGGCAATCCAGACGATTCTGTGCTTCAAACTTTGTGGCAACAGTTTGGAGTTGGCTCCTTCCTGTTTCAGCATGACAATGCCCCCGTGCACAAAGCAAAGTCCATACAGAAATGGACTGCACAGAATACTGACCTCTATGAATTAACACTAGTGGAATCATGTATTAACCAAAAAAGTGTTAAACAGAGATTCTTCAAAGTAGCCAGCCTTTGCCTTGATGACAGCTTCGCACACTTTTGGCATTCTCTCAACCAGCTTCATGAGGAATGCATTTCAATTAACAGGTGTGCCTTGTTAAAAAGGTTCAATTCTAGAATATCTTATCTTCTTAATGCGTTTGAGCCAATCAGTTGTAGGTATGGTATACAGAAGATATCCCTATTTGGTAAAAGACCAAGTCCATATTATGGCAAGAACAGCTCAAATAAGCAAAGAGAAACGACAGCCCATCATTACTTAAAGACATGAAGGTCAGTCAAGTCGGAAAACTTTCTAGAACTTTGAACGTTTCTTCAAGTGCAATCGCAAAAACCATCAAGCGTTATGATGAAACTGGCTCTCATGAGAACCGGCACAGGAAAGGAAGACCCAGAGTTACCTCTGCTGCAGGGGATAACTTCATTAGAGTTACCAGCCTCAGTAATTGCAGCCCAAGTAAATGCTTCACAGAGTTCAAGTAACAGACAAGTCAACATCAACTGTTCAGAGGAGACTGCGTGAATCAGGCCTTCATGGTTGAATTGCTGCAAAGAAACCACAACTAAAGGACACCAATAATAAGAAGAGACTTGCTTGGGCCAAGAAACAAGAGCAATGGACATAAGACTGGTGGAAATCTGTCCTTTGGTCTGATGAGTCCAAATTTGAGATTTGTGGTTCCAACTGCCGTGTCGTTGTGAGACGCAGAGTAGGTGAACGGATTATCTCTGCATGTGTGGTTCCCACCGTGATGCTTTGCTGGTGACATTGTCAGTGATTTATTTAGAATTCAAGACACACTTAACCAGCATGGCTACCACAGCATTCTGCAGCGATACGCCATCCCATCTGGTTTGCACTTAGTGGGACTATCATTTGTTTTTCAACAAGTCAATGACCCAACACGCCTCTGGGCTGTGGAAAAGGCCATTTGACTAAGAAGGAGAGTAATGAGTGCTGTATCAGATGACCTGGCCTCCACAATCCCCTGATCTCAACCAAATGTAGATGGTTTGTGATGAGTTGGACCGCAGAGGGATGGAAAAACAGCCAACAAGTGCTCAGCATATGTGGGAACTCCTTCAAGACTGTTGGAAAAGCATTCCAGGTGAAGCTGGTTGAGAGAATGCAAAGAGTGTGCAAGGCTGTCATCAAGACAAAGGGTGGCTAATTTGAAGAACCTGAAATATATTTTGATTTGCTTAACAATTTTTTGGTTACTACATGATTACGTAAGTCTTTCATAGGTTTGATGTCTTCACTATTATTCTATAATGTAGAAAATAGTAAAAAAATTAAGAAAACCCTTGAATGAGTAGCTGTGTCCAAAATCTTGACTGGTACTGCACGCTTTGGGTTTTAGTCTTGCTGGGATACCCAGTTGCAACCAAATGGGGCGGCAGGTAGCCTAGTGGTTAGAGTGTTGGGCCAGTAACTGAAAGGTTGCTAGATCGATTCCCTGAGCTGACAAGGTAAAAATATGTTGTTCTGCCCCTGAACAAGGCAGTTAACCACCTGTTCCTAGGCTGTCATTGTAAATAAGAATGTGTTCTTAGCTGACTTGCCAAGTAAAAAGAAAAAAGAAAAGGGTTAGCTTCCTTGCAGAAGCAACCAGGTTTTTAGCTAAAATGTCATGGTAGAGTTAATTATGCCATTGACCTTAAAAAAGGCCCCGGGACCAGTGGAAGCGAAATAGCCACATACTATAACATCAAAGATCCACGACCATATTTTACAGTAGGCATGGGGTCGTTTTCTACTTATCACATTCTTCTTTCAACGCCACACCCACCACTGGTATGTGTGGCCAAAGAGCTATATTTTCATGTCATCTGATCATAGCACCGCTTCCAAGTGCCTATGCCATTTAGCAAACTCCAGTTTGCATTTGTTGGATGACCTGAAAATAGAGCTTTTTGGTCAAGCACACCAGTGGTGAGTTTGACATTGAAAGAAGAATGTTTGGCCAGGTCAAGTTGGCTACATGGCTGACGAGAAGGAACCATGTCAGAGGTAGGGGGGCAACTGACCCTGTTTTAGTGTTTAGAGGGATGGTCTCTGGTTTCAGGGAGGCTGTCTGTACAGCTGTGCAGGACGGGTGTGGAATGTACACATGGACTGTGTTGTTGTGTACTGTGTAATGTGATTGTGTTGAGGTTGGGGTGTTTTTAGTATAGTACGGATGTCTAATTAAAGTAAAACAACAAGTCGAAGCCTCTCTCACCTCTCTGTTGTCTTGAAGATAATTATTCCACACCATACTGAGATCTTTTGGCATTAAAGTCAGAGTGGCGATGGGGGCCTTTGTGGAGCTATTTATGAGGTGTTAATGACAGGATGTCCACGGTGACCAATAACCTCCATGTTTTGATCAATGTCTGTTGGTTTGAAAACCATTCAACTGAAGAGTCATATGATCAATATATGGTACACTGTATATCTTACAGTACAGTATATCTTACAGTAAGAACCACAATAAACAGCCATGCTTGTACTATACAGTCTACGGTATATCGTATATATCGCTCTGGATAATAGTTGTGGAAGTATACAGATGTAGAATCTTAATTTGAGCCAGTTTGCTACAGCAGGAAAATTCACATTTCCTGCAGCAACAGGAAATGTGAATTATTATGTGGATTATAATTAATGGGCATTTTTGTAGGGGTTGATACATTTTTCGTAAGGGGAAAATAAAGTCTGAAATTTCAAAGTGGAAATGACAAACTTCAAAAGTATTTTTACATCTGAAATACACTGCACATTTAAAATGTCCTGCATTGCAGAACATTTCTCCTGCAACAGGGTGATCAAATTAAGATCCTGCATCTGTAGAAATACAACAAGAGGTGCTTCACATTACCAGTCATTTTATCTGGTGAACAATCATTTCAAGAGCTGCGCAAGGATTTATCACAGACCACTAACTGTTGTTACAATAAATATGGCAATTCAGAGCACAAATCTCATCACAAGGAAAGCTTGTTGTTTATCACAGAGTAGTATCATAAGGAGCGTGGCCCTCATTATTGAATGCCTTTTCTGTGCAGTATAAGGATCCCATTAGTTCATTAGCCAAATCAATAAACGTATTATACATTAGTGAATCTATTTAAATAGATAATGGACTCTGAGTGGACACAATGTACTTCCCTTGTTGCTTCACAGACGGGATGAACTTTCCTTATTACTACTGACTTTATTCATACTGATTTTATTATCACAGTTTTGATAAAACACTGATCTCTATAGGATGTCAGATTCACACATTTGTAGAGCCAGGGGCATTAAGGGTAATGATATCCTATGTTTTGTTAGGTGTTTGGATGATATTTAGCTCAGGCAGATTACCATATTTGCTTTTATTTCCATCAGTAAAAAAAGGTATTTCGTGTGAAGCGCTAACAGGGAGATCATGACCTTTGACCCACATTAAATAGATATAACAGTAAAGGATGTCACATTTATTCCATGACAATGCTAAACCCAAAGTCCTCCTACTATGCTGATAATTGGACTAAATTACTATAGAGTCCTCTGGATCTGATAGTCTAAGGCAGATTCAGATTGAGCAGTAGTCAATTCAGAGCACTGTCCAATAGACAGCTGCTCAATAGACAGCTGGGATCTCTTTGTTCTCTCTGTGCTGCTTACAGCCTGGTGTTATGGTTCTGGGTCAATGGCTCGGCTCGAACTACTTCTCTTTTTTGGGCTCAAAGTATTTCTGGAAATGAAAGTTCATTTGAGGCGGGGGGGTAAAGGAAAGGAAGAGCGAGTAAGTCATGGAAGAGGGGAGATGCTGTGCTACACTACAGATAGAGAGGAGAGAATGGGAAAAGAGAGGGGAGGAGAAGAGAGGAGATCTCCTCCCCGGAGAGCAAGCAATCTATTAATCAGAAAGCCATTTGTGATGCTGCATTAAACCCGAGTATGTCTAAAACTTGATAAATTATGATTACCAGGGAAAAATCGATGACGATCGCCGCACTATTAATGGTCCCACTGCAGCAGGAGCATCCGTTGACATACAGGTCTGGCAAGATAGCCTCACCGGTAGGATACTAGGGCTAATTTAGGGCTAACCTAGCGTCAGATGATTCACTTACAGTCAAAGTCTAAAGTTTTTCACAATTCCTGACATTTAATCCGAGTAAAAGTTCCCTGTTTTAGGTCAGTTAGGATCACCACTTTATTATAAGAATGTGAAATGTCAGAATAATGGTAGAGAGAATGACTTAGTTCAGCTTTTTTTTTCTTTCATCACATTCCCAGTAGGTCAGAAGTTTGCATACACTCAATTTGTATTTAGTAACATTGCCAAACGTTTCGGGTAACCTTCCCACAATAAGTTGGGTGAATTTTGGCCCATTCCTCCTGACAGAGCTGGTGTAACTAAGTCAGGTTTGTAGGCCTCCTTGCTCTCACACGCTTTTTCAGTTCTGCTGACACATTTTCTAGAGGATTGAGGTCAGGGTTTTGTGATGGCCACTCTAATACCTTGCCTTTGTTGTCCTTAAGCCATTTTGCCACAACTTTGGAAGTATGCTTGGGGTCATTGTCCATTTGGAAGACCCATTTGCGAGCCAAGCTTTAACTTCCTGACTGATGTCTTGAGATGTTGCTTCAATATATCCACATAATTTTCCACCCTTATGATGCCATCTATTTTATCAAATGCACCAGTCCCTCCTGCAGCAAAGCACCCCCACTACATGATGCTACCACCCCGTGCTTCACGGTTGGGATGGTGTTCTTCGGCTTGCAAGCCTCCCCCTTTTTCCTCCAAACATAACGATGGTCATTACGGCCAAACAGATCTCTTTTTGTTTCATCAGACCAGAGGACATTTCTCCAAAAAGTACAATCTTTGTCCCCATATGTAGTTGCAAACCGTAGTCTGGCTTTTTTTATGGCGGTTTTGGAGCATTGACATCTTCCTTGTATGACGGCTGCATGGTCCCATGGTGTTTATACTTGTGTACTATTGTTTGTACAGATGAATGTGGTACCTTCAGGCGTTTGGAAATTGCTCCCAAGGATGAACCAGACTTGTGGAGGTCTACAATTGTTTTTCTGAGATCTTGGCTGATATCTTTAGATTTTCCCATGATGTCAATCAAAGAGGCACGGAGTTTGAAGGTAGGCCTTGAAATACATCCACAGGTACACCTCCAATTGACACAAATTATGTCAATTAGCATATCAGAAGCTTCTAAAGCCATGACATCATTTTCTGGAATTTTCCGAGCTGTTTAAAGGCACAGTCAACTTAGTGTATGTAAACTTCTGACCCACTGGAATTGTGATAGTGAAATAATCTGTCTGTAAACAATTGTTGGAAAAATGACTTGTGTCATGCACAAAGTAGATGGCCTAACCGACTTGCCAAAACTATAGTTTGTTAACAAGAAATTAACAAACTTCAACTGTACATTTAATCACCAGGGAGGGGAAAAAGTTCAAAGCAGCCTATTTATAATTGTTTATTTGGCATGACACTCCTGTCTGTTCCGTTTTGTATGTCAGACACGACAATACAGTAACTGACATTAACAAGCAGCTAGTCCAATCATACATTATTGCATCATACAGGGAATATGTGAGTGGTTGATGAGTCAACCTGCCCTACATACAGTGCTCTGGAGAGAGACCTACATATTACATTACATGTAATTATACTACATGTATGAGACCCAGCCCATGAAGTCAACATTATATTCGTCTGTCACCTCTCACTCTTAGCCCTGACACCCCCAAAAGGTCAAGGAGGCAATGAGCTCCATGGCATTGACTGCCAACTCACTGGCAGCCATGTGTTTTCTCGCCTCTCACCACTTACATCTCCTGGGGATTAAAAGCATATGTCACTGTCAATTTACTGTATGTTCAGTTGCTGGTGGCATTCCCACATGAATAAGTCATCGTGTGTGTGCACACTGCTTAGTGTTTGTTTATGTGTGTGTGTGTGTGTGTGTGTGTGAGAGAGAGAGAGATCAGGTGCCACACACAACACCCAGAAGGTGGTCTTTAATTATGCATGGGGTGACAAAATTCCAGCTGATCTCTGTTTTGATTTTCGCTGCAGAGAGCGTTCTCACTGCCTGATGAAAGGGCTGTTTGAATTGAAAACATTTGTATGCATGAATTTACAGTTGAAGTCGGAAGTTTACATACACTTAGGTAGAAGTCATTAAAACTAGTTTTTCAACCACTCCACATATTTCTTGTTAACAAACTATAATTTTGGCAAGTCTACTTTGTGCATGACACAAGTAATTTTTCCAATAATTGTTCACAGACAGATTATTTCACTTATAATTCACTGCATCACAATTCCAGTGGGTCAGAAGTTTACATACACTAAGTTGACTGTGCCTTTAAAAAGCTTGGAAAATTCCAGAAAATCCACAGGTGCACCTCCAATTGACTCAAATGATGTCAACTGGCTTTAGAAGCTTCTGATAGGTAATGACATCATTTGAGTCAATTGGAGGTGCACCTGTGGATGTATCTCAAGGCCTACCTTCAAACTCACTGCCTCTTTGCTTGACATAATGGGAAAATCAAAAGATATCAGCCAAGACCTCAGAAAAACAATTGTAGACCTCCACAAGTCTGGTTCATCCTTGGGAGCAATTTCCAAACGCCTGAAGGTACCACATTCATCTGTACAAACAATTGTACACAAGTATAAACACCATGGGACCACGCAGCCATCATACCGCTCAGGAAGGAAATGTGTTCTGTCTCCTAGAGATTAATGTACTTTGGTGTGAAAAGTGCAAATCAATCCCATAACAACAGCAAAGGACTTTGTGAAGATGCTGGAGGAAACAGGTACAAAATTATCTAGATCCACAGTCAAACGAGTCCTATATCGACATAACCTGAAAGGCCGCTCAGCAAGGAAGAAACCACAGCGAAGCAAAGCTTTGGAACATGGCCAAATAGCTCAAGCATAGATTAGTTTCTGTGTGCCAAACAGAGGCCATGAGTAACTTGGTCCCAAAAAATTGCAACGATTAGCCTATAGGTGGCGTTGTTATAAGTATTCTCACTTAACCTCTAAAAGTCTACTCTAACATATGGAACTGTTTTAAGATGGTCATACTTGTCACGCCCTGACTTTAGAGAGCCTTTTTATGTCTCTATTTTGGTCTGGTCAGGGTGTGATTTGGGTGGACATTCTATGTTCTTTAATTCTTTGTTTCTGGCCATGTGTGGTTCCCAATCAGAGGCAGCTGTCTATCATTGTCTCTGATTGGGGATCATACTTAGGCAGCCCTTTCCCTCCTTCTGTGTGGGATCTTGTTCTTTGTTTGTGTGCAGGTAGTTTGCACAATGCAGCTGTTCGGTCGTTGTATTCTTTATTGTTTTGTCTTTTCTAAAGTTTCACTTCGTTATTAAATTATGTGGAACTCAAAGAACGCTATGCCCTGGTCTCATCCTTCCAACGATACCTGTTACAGAAGATCCCACCACAAAAAGACCAAGCAGCGTTTCCTGGAGGAATGGTCATTGGAGGAGATACTGGAAGGCAAGGGACCCTGGGCACAGGCTGGTGAATATCGCCGTCCTAAGGAGGAGCTGGAAGCAGCAAAGGCGGAACGGCGACGCTATGAGGAGTTGGCTCAACAAGGCGTGCACGAGAGGCAGCCACAGATTCTTTGGGGGGCACACAGGGATATTGGCTGAGTCAGGTTATAGACCTGAGCCAACTTCCCGTGCTTGCCGTGGGGAGAGAGCGACCGGGCAGGCACCGTGTTATGCGATAAAGCGCACGGTGTCTCCAGTGCCCACTCATAGCCCGGTGCGCTATATTCCAGCTCCCCGCATCGGCCGGGCTAGAGTGGGCATCCAGCCAGGACAGATGGTGCTGTCTCAGCGCTCCTGGCCTCCAGTGAGTCTCCTCAGCCCAGGTTATCCTGCGCCAGCTCTACGCATGGTGTCCCCGGTTCGCCAGGACCACCCAGTGTATCCAGCCTGGACGAGGTGTGCTAGGTCTGCGCTCCAGACCTCCGGTGCGCCTCCACGGTCCAGTGTATCCTGCGCAAGGTGTCTCCAATGCGCCTGAACATCCCAGTGCGTCCTGTGTCAGCGCCTCGAACGTGCCGGGCTGAAGTGGGTATCCAGCCAGAACGGGTTGTGCCTGCTCCACGAACCAGGCCTCCAGTGATGATCCATGGCACGAAGCCTCCAGTGATGATCCATGGCACAAAGCCTCCAGTGATGATCCATGGCACAAAGCCTCCAGCGGTGATCCATGGCACAAAGCCTCCAGCGACGGTCCCCTGTCCGGAGCCTCCAGCGACGGTCCCCAGTCCGGAGCCCCCAGCGACGGTCCCCAGTCC
Source organism: Oncorhynchus nerka (assembly GCF_034236695.1). Lineage (NCBI taxonomy): Eukaryota > Metazoa > Chordata > Actinopteri > Salmoniformes > Salmonidae > Oncorhynchus > Oncorhynchus nerka. The sequence continues at coordinate 32,762,713 of NC_088415.1, forward strand.
GGAGCCCCCAGCGACGGTCCCCAGTCCGGGGCCCGCAACGAGGGTCCCCAGTCCGGGGCCCGCAGCGAGGGTCCCCAGTCCGGGGCCCCCAGCGACGGTCCCCAGTCCGGGGCCCGCAACGAGGGTCCCCAGTCCGGGGCCCGCAACGAGGGTCCCCAGTCCGGGGCCCGCAACGAGGGTCCCCAGTCCGGGGCCCGCGACGAGGGTCCCCAGTCCGGGGCCCGCGGCGAGGGTCCCCAGTCCGGGCCCGCGGCGAGGGTCCCCAGTCCAGGGCCTGCGGAGAGGGTCCCCGCACCAGAGGCGCCACCAAAGTGGGGTGAGCCAGAGGTGGAGCGGGGTCTAGGTCCCGCACCAGAGCCGCCACCGCGGATAGATGCCCACCCAGAACCTCCCCTATAGGTTCAGGTTTTGCGGCCGGAGTCCTCACCGTTGGGGGGGGGGGTAACTGTCACGCCCTGACCTTAGAGAGCCTTTTCATGTCTCTATTTTGGTTTGGTCAGGGTGATTTGGGTGGGCATTCTATGTTCTTTATTTATTTGTTTCTGGCTGAGTGTGGTTCCCAATCAGAGGCAGCTGTCTATCATTGTCTCTGATTGGGGATCATACTTAGGCCTCTCCCTCCTTCTGTGTGGGATCTTGTCTTTGTTTGTGTGCAGGTCGTTTGCACAACGAAGCTGTTCGGTCGTTGTATTCTTTATTGTTTTGTCTTTTCTAAAGTTTCACTTCGTTAATAAATTATGTGGAACTCAAAGAACGCTGTGCCCTCGTCTCACCCTTCCAACGACACCCGTTACAATACTATGGATCAGTTAGCTATTTGATTTAGAATTGTACCCTTTTAGGTATACAAAAATATATATTGTGGCAAACCTCTTCAAGGTTAGGAGCGTTTGTCACAAACTAAGTGGTAAACTGTCACCAAATCACCCAAGAATGAGAGTTCTTTCGAACAGGACAGTACCTGTTCGTTTGTTTCTCTGTCCTGGTCCACCCAGGCCGTAGGCGAGGTCAAGGATAGCAGGGTTCGGTACACGAATCGGGTTCTCGGTAGGTCCAGGTCCAAACGCCAACAGGTCAGTCCAAAACAATCCAGCTCATACACGGTAAATCCAGCCAATCTCTATAGTCTCTTTCTCTATTGTTCATAGATCCTTCCAGCACCCTCTCTTCTTCTTCCTGGTTTTTCTTGACCCTTTATCTGTGAGTTGGCTCCACCTTCTGAGGGTTCCCCTTGCTTCTGGGACTTGTAGTTTTGGCGGTCGGCCATTTTGTGATCTGTAGTTCTGACAGGGGTGGCCATTTTAGTGATCGGGCAGATCCCGTTTATTAGTTCTGCTCTCACATATCTGCCACTTATCACTCGACCCCCTTCTTTGCCACAATATACACAAAAATATATATACACATCATTTATCTGATTAAATATTGAATTTGGCCTTTACTACTATAGCCCATAGAAACACATTGAATAAAACATTCATAAATGGCAAAAAAAGACAGTAAAAAAATAAATCAAAAGGAATAAGGTTTTGAAGTGTCTGTCCTATATCTAGGAGATGCACTATATATACCCACAAAGATATTTGGACACCCCTTCAAATGAGTGGATTTAGCTATTTCAGGCACACCCATTGCCGACAGGTGTATAAAATCCAGCACACAGTCACGCAATCTCCATAAACAAACATTGGCAGTAGAATGGCCTTATTGAAGAGCACAGTGACTTTCAAAGTGGCACAGTCATAGGATGTCACCTTTCCAACGAGTCAGTTAGTCAAATTTCTCCCCTTCCAGAGCTGCCCCGATCAACTGTAAGTTCTGTTGTTGTGAAGATAAAATCGTCTGTCCTCAGTTGCAACACTCACTACTGAGTTCCAAACTGCCTCCGGAAGCAACCTCAGCACAATAACTATTAGTCGGAAGAGCAGCCACACCATCAAGGCTAAGATCACCATGCGTATTGCCAAGCGCCGGCTGGAGTGGTGTTAAGCTCGCCGCAATTGGACTCTGGAGCAGTGGAAACGCATTCTCTGGAGTGATTAATCATGCTTCACCTTCTGGCAGTCCGACGGACTAATCTGGGTTTGGCGGATGCCAGGAGAATGCTACTTGCCCGAATGCATAGTGCCAACTGTAAAGTTTTGTGGAGGAGGAATAATGGTCTGGGGCTGTTTTTCATTGTTTGGGCTAGGTTCCTTAGTTCCAGTGAAGGGAAATCTTAAAGCTACAGCATACAGTGACATTCTAGACGATTCTGAGCTTCCAACTTTGTGGCAACAGTTTGGAGAAGGCCCTTTCCTGTTTCAGCATGACAATGCCCCGTGCACAAAGCGAGGTCCATACACAAATGGTTGGTCGAGATCGGTGTGGAAGAACTTGACTGGCCTGCACAGAGCCCTGACCTCAACTCCATCGAATACCTTTGGGATTAATTGGAACGCCGTCTGCTAGCCAGGCCTAATCACCCAACATCAGTGCACAACCTCACTAATGCTCTTCTGGCTGAATGGGGTCCCGCAGCAATCTAGTGGAAAGGCTCCCCAGAAGAGTGGAGGCTGTTATAGCATATTAATGGCTATGATTTTGGAATGAGATGTTCGACGAGCAGGTGTCCACATACTTTTGGTCATGTAGTATATCAAATCAAATCCAATTTTATTGGTCACAAACACATGCTTAGCAGATGTTAATGCGAGTGTAGCAAAATGTTTGTGCTTCTAGTTCCGACCATGCAGTAATATCTAACAAGTAATCTAACAGTTTCACAGCAACTACCTTATACACAAGTGTAAAGGAATAAATAAGAATATGTACATGTAAATATATGGATAAGCGATGGCCGTGCGGCATAGGCAATATGCAGTAGATAGTATAGAGTACAGTATATACATATGAGATGAGCAATGTAGGGTATGTAAACATTATATAAAGTGGTACTGTTTAAAGTGACTAGTGATACATTTATTACATCCAATTTTTTATTATTAAAGTGGCTAGAGATTTGAGTCAGTATGTTGGCAGCAGCCACTCAATGTTAGTGATGGCTGTTTAACAGTCTGATGGCCTTGAGATAGAAGCTGTTTTTCAGTCTCTGTCCCAGCTTTGATGCACCTGTACTGACCTCGCCGTCTGGATGATAGCGGGGTGAACAGGCAGTGGCTCAGGTGGTTGTTGTCCTTGATGATCTTTTTGGCCTTCCTGTGACATCGGGTGGTGTAGGTGTCGTGGAGGGCAGGTAGTTTGCCCCCGGTGATGTGTTGTGCAGACCTCACTACTCTCTGGAGAGCCTTACGATTGCGGGCGGAGCAGTTGCCGTACTAGGCGTACTAATGCTCTCGATTGTGCATCTGTAAAAGTTTGTGAACGTTTTCAGTGATATGCCAAATTTCTTCAGCCTCCTGAGGCTCTGTTGCGCCTTTTTCACCACACTGTCTGTGTGGTTGGACCATTTCAGTTTGTCTGTGATGTGTACGCCGAGGAACTTAAAACTTTCCACCTTCTCCGATATTGAGATGGTCGCCTTGCGACTCCGACAACATATCCTGAAAGAGCCATGTTTCCATGAAACAGAGAATGTTACAATCTAGGCAACCCGTGCTCTAATTTCGTCAAGAGACTGGTGAGTAGTATACTCGGAAGCGGTGGGTGGTGTACACGCCTACAGAGCCTGACCAGGAGACCACACCGTCTGCCTCTTCTGCGGCGACGTTGTTTTGGGTTGGCTTCTGGGATTAGATCCACTGTCCTGGGTGGTGGTCCGAAAAAATGATCCGCTTCGGGAAAGTCATATTCCTGGTCGTAATGTTGGTAAGTTGACGTTGTTCTTATATCCAATAGTTCATCCCAGCTGTATGTAATAACACTTAAGATTTTCTGGGGTAACAAAGTAAGAAATAATACATCAAAAATAAATTAAATACTGCATGGTTTCCAAAGGACTCGAAGCGAGGCGACCATCTCCACATCTCCACTGGATAGGGGGGCGAACATCTCTGTCAGCGCCATCTTAAATCGATCTTACCTAATGAAGGGGTTGGGTCGCTAAAACTGACATAGTTTTCATGTCAACACATCCATCAGTGCTGCTGTGAACCGCATCACAAGTGACATGCCAAACGGGAGATTTATAAAAAAATTACACGTGATGTTTCCATTCACAGTTTTTATGCGAGTAAAATACATTTTATAAATGCCAACAGATAATTTAATCGTTCGACATGGTGGGATCTTTTTGTGCTGGTAAAATACATTGTGCGAGAAATGGCAGTGGAAATGCTTATATGCAAATATGAATTCAATAACCATTATATCGAAGTAAACTTGGAGTCACGCGATTATATGGTGGGTGGAAACCATGCAATTTATTAGGCTACAGATTAAATAAATTCTGATGAACTTCACAGGGTGGTGAAAGTGCACTGTGATCTTGATGCTCCTTTCCAATAAATATTGAGGCTCTTATTCTGGTGACATGATGATCGATGCCGTTTGACAAATAAAAATATTTTCACTCTTATGCATAATAATCTCATGTAGACCAGGAGTATTCGACACTTACCCTACGAGGTCCAGAGCCTGCTGGTTTTCTGTTCCACCTGAAAATTAATGGCACCCACCTGGTGTCCCTGATTAGAGGAGGAACAATGAAAAAATGCAGTGGAACTGGTTTCGAGGGTCCAAAGTTGAGTTTGAGGGATGTAAACTATACCCGCACAGCCCATCTGCACTGTATCTGCGAGCTGTTGGCTAGAGTGCACTTGTCAAAACCAGAGTAGGCACATTTGCTATTCAATGCAACAGTTTGTGTGCATGAAATGTTTATTTGGTACATGAAAACAAAAAACAGTGCATGTTGTGTGCACTACGTCATCACACACAATTTTGTGGAAATGCACATATTTCTTTATGTAGATTCTAGAGTTTTCACATGAAAATCTGTTACCAATTGGATGGAAACTTAGCTAGTGATGCAATTTCAATGTTGTTTGAGTTGCTTTGTGTTTCACCAAATTAGCTTGAGATGATTTTACTGCAACACTGCTCACTGCATCCAAGTTTCTTGACATAGGAGTTTCAAATGAGCTGTCAGTCAAGGCGAGCTCATGAATATAAGCTCCCTGCCTACTCAGCCTGTCTTTTCAAACTTCCTGGTAGTTATCTATGAGAGGAAATGTACATTTCTTTATGCATTTCTATCCCCCCAAAATATTATGGGTGATATTTTAGTCACTCAAAAGGCTATTTTACTTCGGAATCAAAATAACTGTTCGGGACCTTTTAATATTCTTCTTCTCATGAACCATAAGTTAGATTGACTTAATATTTGGTATATAGACTCAATGAATTTGAGAATGATTATTTGCTGGATTCAAAGTTGGCCATGCTACACCACTAGATGGCATCATATCACTCCAGGCTAGAAGAACTGAACTGATGGACATGGGACCATAACATTTAGTATGTAAACCTTATATGTATGTCCTTAAAAGCTGTTTGCATATGAAGTCACTGCAATTGTAGATGGCTGCACCAGACCAGTTGGTGGCACCAGTAGCACAATAGGATACTAGAGCAATAATTTTTGATCAAGCGGACTTTGTCTCATGCAAATGAATGCTAATTTAAATCTATGCAGATGACCAATATGACATAGTGAAAATACAGCAAAAAAAAATATTTCACAAATCTTAACATAAACAGTTAGTTAAATTGACGCTATAATTTGTATATTAACGCAATACATTAAGTAATAATGTTTACAAAACCTGCTGCATTCGAAGATAATAAACCTACAGCACTAGACTGAAATTCACTTGCGTCATCTTTGTGGTATTGAGAGATAAACATGGTAATGCTTTCACTGATTCCACATAAAGGAAGATAGTTCCTACACGATAGAGTGCTTGCTTTGTTATCCAACTGATCTTGCATCCTTTGTCATCCTGTGAACCCCGTTCATTGCTGGGGGTTTTTTCAATTATATTTGAAATGTCTAACTGCCCCTAGCAGTGGTGTGCATGTCCCATCTTGAGATGGTTTGCTTGCTGATGAGCAAGGCTCAGTGCCTGTGTCTAAACATGAGGGGGATGGGTGCAGGGCCAACCGTGCATTTGAAAGCAATCACAAGCCTTACCTCATGGGAGAGAGAGAAGAGACAGTCAGAGAGAAAGAGAGGAGACAGAATGGGTGGAAGGCTATAAAGCGCCCCATCATTCTGGTAAATGAGTGTCCTTTTCTAGCAGAGGGTAGTCTGGGAAACGCTGCATGCTCCACATTCATCATAGATGGTTCTGTTGTACTCATCCGGTCTGTCCATCTCCTCTTCCCTTCACTTCGTTATCCCAGGATGGAGTTAGACTTTTACTGTAGGTCCTTCTGTCAATTAGTCCCACTTTACTTATTCAAAGTGTTGGTTCACATTACACTTTGTGAATAATTATGTTTCTATATCAGGCTGAAAGATAGATCTTTTGCAGAACCAGTCAAATGTGGTTTTGAGGAAAACAATAATACAGTGTGCTGGTTTGGGATTTGAAAATCTTTGAAAAGGAAAAAACACGTTTATATTTCTTGTGTGATCATGTCAAAGCGAAGTGAGCCTCGAGATTTATTTGTTGTGATAAAGTATTGCGGCTTTGTTACACTAACACAATCACATTGTTATGAAGTGGCTGGGTTTGGATAACAATTGACATTGAATTTATTAAATTAATGTGCCTTGCTTCACCCTGTCAATCCGCACAATAGATGCTCAATGACAGGATAATGGATATGTGGATATTTGTTCACCATGGATGGGGGCTGTCAGTCTCATGTCAGCAGGTGCCCCAAAACTATTTTCCTCATTAAACAGGAGAAGGAACAGTACTAACATTATGGCAGTTAGTACTGATTGACAACGCCTAACCCTTAAGGGACTTCAGTATAATAATATGTTAGCTTGGGTAAGAGATGATCAGCCTGTATGATGGAATGCTGCAATGTTCAAGAGCTGATGTGACAGTTTACGCTGTGACCTTTTCGAAGACATGTTTTGGGATGACTGGTCATGGTGAGCAATCACATGGTGTTCTTTGTCTAAAATAGATGGTACAGTGATAGTGTATCTTACATTTTCTTTCGTAGAACCATGAGCAGTTATTTGTGGCCATTCAGAGTTGTGTTATTGATTATTGTGCCATAAAATGAAATCGTTTTTTGACATCACTGTCTACCGTACAGAAGTCAATGTAATTTCCCTCTCATATATCAGCAGTCATGGCAGTTTCCTCGTTATATTTCACCAATTAGAGACAGTAGGCTGAAAATACGGTGCTCTCTCTGCCCCAAAGGGCAATATGGTCATGTCAGATTGAGGAAAGGAAGTCAATTTGAAAGAAAATCCTTGAATGTAATACACATGTAGTTCACATCTACACGAATTCCTTCCTTCCCATTACCAGTATTCTTACTGTAGTCATTAGCAGCATAAGGAATTCTGCTTTGTGATGTTGCCACAAGTCAGCTCTATGCTATAACAGACGCTGCACTTACACAGATGAAGCAGTTCCCTGCCAGTGTGTGTAGTCTACCTAGCTACTGTATAATGTCTCTGTAGCTTACCGTTGCAATCAGGATGGCAAGTCATATAAGCGTCTCTGGGACCGGCTTAACTTTGCGATGTGTGTAACTACAGTGTAATGTACAGCACCACGGGGACTGCCTCTCTTTCGCTCTCTCTCTCTGAGCTGTGTTCCTCGAAAGTCTGGCTGGCCAGACGGAAGGAGGACAAAGTGCACGTTCCCCTCTGAGGTCACGTCAGAGTTCCTACAGTATCTGTTGGAGAGAACAGAAGTTGTCATTAGCAGCCAGTAGTACCATAGTGACTCTTGCGCTCTCAAGTGCAAGGGAGACCTCAGTGGGAGATAGATCAACTTTATTATTTATTACATTTTGACAGAGCTTAACTATAATAGGGCTGTTTCAGGTCATTTAAAATATTTGCTAAGTGTTTCAGATGCCTCAACATTAAACATCACACAGTATAGGTAGATTGAATCGTTGTTTGGCATTTATTTACAGAGGACCCCCTCTTGTGAAAAATGATGCAAATCCTCTACTGTACCCTAAGTGCGCTATGTTGGCAGACACATTGTGACTTTAATGGGGATAGAAGAGGAGTCAATCTGCTGTATTATTAGGGAATGCTTTGGTACAGTAGAACGAAGCATGTTAATTGTGTGTGTGGGAATTACTAGTGGTGAGGATTATGTTTGCAGGCAGGCTCTGCTCACTGCTGGTGCTGCATGTCTGCATCTCTCATCTTATATCTAACAAGAGTAAGAAGTACTGTAGTCATAGCCACATGAAGTAGGGGTGCCAAAATGATTTATATTACTCCAGTCTGAACAGACAAATAAAAACATTCAATATACTGCACCAGAGAGCATAATTTAGCCACAAAGGGTCATTAGCTTCTAAAAAATGTCTGTGGATAAGTTATCACAAGAACGTACAGTCGTGAAATATAAAAGTCAAACTTTTGAATGGTACTGCATGCATGTACACACACACATACACACACACACACAAACACACACCACACACACACATTTGGACACACCTATTCCAGGGTTTTTCTTTATATTTACTATTTTCTACATTGTTGAATAATAGTGAAGACATCAAAACTATGAAATAACACATATGGAATCATGTAGTTACCAAAAAAGTATTAAACAAATCAAAAATATTTGACATTCTTCAAAGTAGCCACCCTTTGCCTTGATGATTGCTTTGCACACTTTTGGCATTCTCTCAACCAGCTTCATAAGTTATTCACCTGCAATGCATTTCAATTAACAGGTGTGCCTTGATAAAAGTACATTTTTAAGTACGTTACAGTTATCAGCCTCAGAAATAAGCAATTAACTGCACCTCAGATTGCAACTCACAGAGTTCACGTAAGACACATCTCAACATCAACTGTTCAGAGGAGACTGTGTGAATCAGGCCTTCATGGTCGAATGCTGCAAAGAAACCACTACTAAAGGACACCTAAAAGAAGAAGAGACTTGCTTGGGTCAAGAAACACGACCAATGGACGTTAGACCTGTGAAAATCTGTCCTTTGGTCTGATGAGTCCAAATATTAGATTTTTGGTTCTAACCGCTCTCTTTGTGAGATGCAGAGTAGGTGAACGGATGATCTCCGCATGCATGGTTCCCACCGTGAAGCATGGAGGAGGAGATGTGATGGTGTGGAGGTGCTTTGCTGGTGACACTGTCTGTGATTTATTTAGAATTCAAGGAACACTTAACCAGCATAGCTACCACAGCATTCTGCAGCGATACGCCATCCCATCTGGTTTGCACTTAATGGGACTATCATTTGTTTTTCAACAGGACAATTACCCAACACGCCTCTAGGCTGTGTAAGGGCTATTTGACCAAGAAGGAGAGTGATGGAGTGCCACATCAGATGATCTGGCCTCCACAATCACCCAACCTCAACCCAATTGAGATGGTTTGGGATGAGTTGGACCGCAGGTGAAGTTGGTTGAGAGAATGGCAAGTGTGTGCAAAGCTGTCAAAGGCAAAGGGCTACTTTGAAGAATCTAAAATATATTTTGATTTGTTTAACTTTTTTTGTTACTACATGATTCCATGTGTCATTCCATAGTTTTGGTGTCTTCACTATTATTCCACAACGTAGAAAATAGTAAAAAATTATGAAAAACGCTTAAATGAGTAGGTGTGTCCAAACTTTTGACTGGTACTGTACACACGCACCAATTTAATTCCACTAAATGATGCAAATTAACCCATAGATCGCATTCCCGGTCAAATCTTTACATCGACTGGTATGACCAATGAATAGGTTCAAAATAATTATTTCGTAATGGGATTTTTTTTCTTCTTCCAGACAATTGGCCAGTGCCAATTTTATTTATCAGTTTTATTTTTATTTGGCCAAAAGCCAGCTATTCGCGGCTAACGGAAACCCTGCCCTGGACAAGTGATCAGGAAATGTTTTATTTATCGGACATTTGAGAAATTTACCAGTTGGTGTTTACCATTCTGCATTGACCAAAACGAAAGCTTCAAATAGCTGTAAGAACATCATTTTTTTTGTTATTGAAAATATATTTCATAGCAATTCAAATGGTATAATGATTTCCCACACTATTCAGGGCTTGTTTTATCACAAACTGAAATTGAGCAAAGTGTAGAATTTTAGCATCCAGAAAATGTGTTATTTCCACTTGATAACACAGCCAAAGTCTGAATGTGTAGCACCTTTAAAAAATGTAATATATAAGGAAGAGAAGCTTAGGCCCCAGAGAGAGAGAGAGAGAGAGAGAGAGAGAGAGAGATACCGGTGGGAAGCTATGACACCAACATGCATTTATCCTTGTCAGATGGGCTACTGCGTTTGCTATACAGATATAGGCGTACAGATCGAGGCTAATTTGTTAATTTTCGATCCAAATATAATTTATAAAGATAAGCATTGTATTGTTTGATTGTAGGAGTAACCCTGGTAGGCCTGAAACATTCTTCCTCACCTCAAGTTCAACTGTCGGAATCAGTTGGCGCACCTGTGCGTACTGTCTTCATATAATAGGCCTACAGTGTAATAGACTAATAGCCAAACCATACCAAACCTTCACAAACGTTTCTAAACTTTATTAAGGTAATATCAAAGTGAAGACATTGTTTATTATGTCACAGCAAACACAACATTACAGTTGGAACATCAGTGTAGCCGGGGATTTTAACAAGGCTAATCTGAAAACAAGACTCCTTAAATTGTATTAGCATAACAATTGCGCAACCAGGGCTGGTAAAACCTTGGGTCATTGCTATTCTAACTTCCACAACGCATATAAGGCCCTCCCCGCCCTCCTTTTGGAAAAGCTGACCACGACTCCATTTTGTTGCTTCCTGCCTACAGACAGAAGCTAAAACAAGAGGCTCCCGCGCTCAGGTCTGTTCAACGCTGGTCCGACGAATCTGATTCCACGCTTCAAGACTGCTTCGATCACACGGACTGGGATATGTTCCGCATTGCGTCCAACAACAAAATTGACGAATACGCTGATTCGGTGAGTGAGTTCATTAGAAAGTGTATTGATGATGCCGTTCCCATAGTAACGATTAAAACTTTCCCAAACAGAAACCGTGGATTGATGGCAGCATTCGCTTGAAACTGAAAGCGCGAACCACTGCTTTTAACCAGGGAAAGGTGACCGGAAACATGACCTAATACAAACAGTGTAGCTATTCCTTCCGCAAGGCAATCAAACAAGCTAAGCGTCAGTATAGAGACAAAGTAGAGTCACAATTCAACGGCTCAGACACAAGAGGTGGCAGGGTCTACAGTCAATCACAGATTACAAAAAGAAAACCAGCCCACGGACCAGGATGTCTTGCTCCCAGGCAGACTAAATAACTTTTTGGCCCGCTTTGAGGACAATACAGTGTCACTGACACTGCCTGCTACCAAAACCTGCCGACTCTCCTTCACTGCAGCTGACTTGAGGAAAACATTTAAACATGTTAACCCTTGCAAGGCTGCAGGCCCAGACGGCATCCCCAGCCACATCCTCAGAGCATGCGCAAACCAGCTGGCTGGTGTATTTACTGACTATTCAATCAATCCTTATCCCAGTCTGCTGTTCCCACATGCTTCAAGAGGGCCACCATTGTCCTTGTTCCCAAGAAAGCTAAGGTAACTGAGCTAAACGACTACCGCCCCGCCCCGTAGCACTCACTTCCGTCATCATGAAGTGCTTTGAGAAACTAGTCAAGGACCATATCACCTCCACCCTACCTGACACCCTAGACCCACTCCAATTTGCTTACCGCCCAAATAGGTCCACAGACGATGTAATCTCAACCACACTGCACACTGCCCTAACCCATCTGGACAAGAGGAATACCTGTGAGAATGCTGTTCATCGACTACAGCTCAGCATTTAACACTATAGTACCCTCCAAACTCATCATCAAGCTCGAGACCCTGGGTCTCGACCCCGACCTGTGCAACTGGGTACTGGACTTCCTGACGGGCCACCCCCAGGTGGTGAGGGTAGGTAACAACATCTCCACCCCGCTGATCCTCAACACTGGGGCCCCACAATGGTGCGTTCTGAGCCCTCTCCTGTACTCCCTGTTCACCCATGACTGCGTGGCCATGCACGCCTCCAACTCAATCATCAAGTTTGCGGACGACACTACAGTGGTAGGCTTGATTGCCAACAACAAGGAGACGGCCTACAGGGAGGAGGTGAAGGTCCTCGGAGTGTGGTGTCAGGAAACTCAACGTCAACAAAACAAAGGAGATGATTGTGGACTTCAGGAAACAGCAGAGGGAGCACCCCCCTATCTACATCGACGGGACAGTAGTGGAGAGGGTAGTAAGTTTTAAGTTCCTCGGCGTACACATCACGGACAAACTGAATTGGTCCACTCACACAGACAGCATCGTGAGGAAGGCGCAGCAGCTTCTCTTCAACCTCAGGAGGCTGAAGAAATTCGGCTTGTCACCAAAAGCAATCACAAACTTCTACAGATGCACAATCGAGAGCATCCTGTCGGGCTGTATCACTGCCTGGTACGGCAACTGCTCCGCCCACAACCGTAAGGCTCTCCAGAGGGTAGTGAGGTCTGCGCAACGCATCACCGGGGGCAAACTACCTGCCTTCCAGGATACCTACACCACCAGATGTCACAGGAAGGCCATAAAGATCATCAAGGACAACAACCACCCGAGCCACTGCCTGTTCACCCCGCTATCATCCAGAAGGCGAGGTCAGTACAGGTGCATCAAAGCAGGGAAAGCTTCTATCTCAAGGCCATCAGACTGTTAAACAGCCACCACTAACATTGAGTGGCTGCTGCCAACACACTGACTCAACTCCAGCCACTTTAATAATGGGAGTTGATGGAAATTGATGTAAAATATATCACTAGCCACTTTAAACAATGCTTCTTAATATAATGTTTACATACCCTACATTACTCATCTCATATGTATATGTATATACTGTACCCTATATCATCTACTGCATCTTTATGTAATACATGTATCACTAGCCACTTTAAACTATGCCACTTTGTTTACATACCCTACATTACTCATCTCATATGTATATACTGTACTCGATACCATCTACTGCATCTTGCCTATGCCGTTCTGTACCATCACTCATTCATATATCTTTATGTACATATTCTTTATCCCTTTACACTTGTGTGTATAAGGTAGTAGTTTTGGAATTGTTAGATTACTTGTTGGTTATTACTGCATTGTCGGAACTAGAAGCACAAGCATTTCGCTACACTTGCATTAACATCTGCTAACATCTCCATATCATGTGTATGTGACAAATAAATTTGATTTCATTTGATTTCATTTGGCCAAAGAAAATAGGTCAACAGAATGAAACAAAAAACAAATTGGTTGAAAGTAAACCTTCAAAAAAGTTTTGAACAGGCTATATTGCAGCTATTACCAAGAAAGTGCATATCACAACCAGCAAAAGACAGCAATAGGCTAATTATGTTTATTTTACAACAGGCCTACCTACAGTATAACCTTTCTAAATACAGAAACACATCATTTAAAAGACAGATCCAAGTCAATTCCTCTCCTTGTTCAGGCGGAACAAAATAATTCAGTTCCAAAATTGCATCCTACCCGAATAGCGTGTTGCACAGTAGCCTCAAGGATGTCACCGGCTTTGTAGCCATCGCCGATCCACTTTTCATTTTTCCATTTGTCTTGTCTTGTTTTCCTACACACCTGGTTTCAATTCCCTCAGTATTAGACCTGTATATAACCCCCTGTTCCCCCCCATGTCTGTGTGTGGAATTGTTTGTTGTTTCATGTATGTCCACGCTAGACTGGTCTGCGCTGGGTTATGTCAACCCATATTGTGTTTAGTGTTCTTAGTGCTGTGTGTTTTGTTCTCCGAAATAAAAGGCTGCTTTGGCTACCCAACTTCTGCTCTCCTGCGCCTGACTCCCTTACAGCCAGTTACGCATACCTAACATGAATGCATGAACTGTGTTGATAAAAAGGCACAACAAAAAAAGCTACACCTTGCTAGAAAATGTCCCCTGTGTGAAAATCCTGAAAATGCATCTGCTCAACTGTACGCATACAGCACCCCCAACTCAAAACATCTTCACTCAGCTAAGACCGAAAACCATGGGACACCAGTTCTGTCATATATGCTGGGTTACAACAATCTCTGAACCCCAGCAAAGTGCTTTCAGTTACCAGTCCTTTTCACTGCATCATGTTCTGTATAGAAAGGCTTCTGGTGGCCTCTAAAGGCTATTCTCTTCCTTTCAGCCCAGCTGCTCTTTTCATCCCTGCCTGCTCCAGCTCCATCATTGATCTAAATCTCTGAGCTTTATTTACACTCAAGTCTGCTGTGAGCTCACACCACTCGTGTTTCACCAGCTGTGTACAATTTCTACTAAATTCAGGTGTTGAAACATTCTGGTCCCCCTGCTTTGGTATACAATGATGTGCCTGTGCACTTTGCCATGCAGCTTTTGTTTCATTGTCACTAAGCAGCAGCAAGTAATCTCTTCATTACAGACAGGAAATGAAATTGGTCAATTACAGACACTGTATGTGGTGCAATGTAATTTGGTATTATATATCATGTTACAAATACTTTCGGTGTGTAATCTTCTCAGAGCGTCTTCAAGGTTCTGTCGCAACAAGAGGCTTAGACTGAACACACAGACGGCAAGACAACCACCACACCACCCTGTTGATGCTGCCCCTCTGTCTGACCAGCTTCTACTGATGGACATTTCTGCCAGAGTGGTCCCTGCCCCCTCCCTGCCTGGATACACATATGAGACAATAATCTATTTACAAAAGGGGGGAGCAAAATGACATATTAATTTAATCTGGTTTCTGACCTGTGTTCCTCTGGGATTTACAGAGGGCTAGTCAGGCTGCTACTGCTGCTACTGCTGGGAAATCACTTAATATGAGACCCTTGACAAAGAAAGCTTGGTTATTACGCTGTACAGAGCTCCCTCAGGATGGAAAGCCTTTAATTAGCAATAGCATAGAGGTGCTTATTGGTTGGACTTGGACCTGAGGGCTAATTATCCTATTTCAGTCTTCTAAGTAAATGGTGTGCCAATGGTCATATTCACCTTGCTAATGAGACAGAGGGATAGAATAGGGACAATGAACCAGGTTGATTGGGATTTGTGTTTGCGGTGCAGTGCGTGTGTGGTGGGCCATCTGATTACAGAACTGAAGGGTTTGCGGTGCAGTGCGTGTGTGGTGGGCCATCTGATTACAGAACTGAAGGGTTTGCGGTGCAGTGCGTGTGTGGTGGGCCATCTGATTACAGAACTGAAGGTCATTGCTTTCTTCCAACTTGGAGGAAGTCTAATCCAGAGAGAAGGGTCAGAATTGGACGAGATAAGACGGGAATAGCATCACAATCAAATGGACAAATTTAAAATCAGGTCAGCGAAGAAGTACCCTAAATTGTTTGGCAAATGGGTTGGGGATGCAGAGGGATAGGGCATTGTTGTGCCAGGGCATGGTGACAGAGTTAGACAACAGCAGACCTAACCTATTGTTAGAGAAAACATTTTTGCTTTGCCCTTTGCTTCCTCTGTGTACTGTTCTATGTCCTGCTTACTCCTTTTTCATCCTCCCTTTTCTTCTACTTCCAGAGGCAAATGGACCTTTTTCTCCACTGTAAGCTCCAGCCCCAGGGACTCTTAAACTCCAAAGCTCTGACGGCATTTTAAATGGATGCTGGAGGAGGATTTGCCTTGCCAGCTACTAGCCAATAGCATTGAATAGCTCCCCGGGGCTCATAGGCCAGGCAGGCATCACCATAAGGCTATTGTTTCCGAGCTGAAGACAGTTAGCAGTGTTGCTTAACATGCCTCTCACACCACAGCAGCATATGACTCCACGGGTTAATGCTTGTGGCTTTTTCATTCAACAATGTGAGTCTTGTTTTGTCTTGAGACCATTACAGTGTCAAAAGTAATTTAGCCACAAAGTGGTGTTCCTTGTTCAAAGCTCTGGTTTTCTTTCAACATTCTTAGTCAATGTTGCCTTGTCTGCTCTGCTGTTGGTCCACACCATGACAGATCAAATCTATCTGTTAGTACTGTAAACTTTGATCTCTGGTGATTGATTGATACGATCTTTGTCCCTGCATGGCATTCATATAGTTGTAATATGAAGCCTCTGTACTCGGCCTGGCCTCAAGCCTTAAAGATTCCCATCTCATTCTGGTCCTCTTTTCTTTTTTCCCCATAAGAGTCCCACAGACGTTAGCCAAATTCATGTAATAGTACAGTATGTGCAAATGCAATCTCAAGATTGGATCTTTGTTGTCAGGCAATGTTCAGAAGCTGGAATGAGACATTACAGAATTAAAACAGTAATGAAAAAGAAGCCAGAACCAGTATACTTGAGGATTTTGCAAGTAAATTGCCAAGGGGGAATTTTCAGCCTTTCCCCTAATTATACTTCAGAGCCTGCAGTGCTAAATGAGGGAGAGGGGAGAGCTGCATGGGGATTGCTTTAATGGGCAAAGCGTTGATGAGCGTCCTATAAACACCAAATGTTACTCGCTCTGAATATTTCAACAGGGTTTAGCATTTTAGAACGTCTCCCAAGCTGTAACAATGAGAGCCGTTGGCCTTGGAGAGAGACGTGCGTGCCACCACACAGTCCCAACAGATCCTGTGCAGGCAACTCAAAGCCAGGGTTGAATGACTATAGTGCTTGCTATAACCCATACCCATGAGTAGTTTGCCCTGGCTGGCCATCTTTAAACCAGGCCTTCTGTCATTCTCTAACTGCCTCTCTATCTATCCATGATGCCCAATCAAAATGGGCCCTGAAACCTTTTAACACTCACTTTATACAATACATTAACTGCCATTGTCTTCATGGAACATCTGTACCATATGGTTCATGTTCTGATCTACCCGCCTTACAGGGGAAATCATTATATTTATAGAAGTTTCCATTAGGCTGTTGTATGTACCATCTTAAATAAGCATGCTCCATTCAACAAATGTAGAACTAGGAATAGATATAGCCCTTGGTTCACTCCAGACCTGTCTGCCCTTGACCAGCACAAAAACATCCTGTGGCGTTCTGCATTAGCATCGAATAGCCCCCGTGATATGCACTTTTTCAGGGAAGATAGGAACCAATATACACAGGCAGTTAGGAAAGCTAAGGCTAGCTTTTTCAAACAGAAATTTGCATCCTGTAGTACAAACTCAAAAAAGTTATCGTAAATGTAAATCGTTATGTAAAGTCCATGTATTATGGTTATGTAAAGTCCATGGAGAATAAGAGCACCTCCTCCCAGCTGCCCACTGCACTGAGGCTAGGAAACACTGTCACTACCAATAAATCCACAATAATTGAGAACTTCAATAAGCATTTTTCTACAGCTGGCCATGCTTTCCACCTAGCTACCCCTACCCCGGTCAACAGCCCTGCGCTCCCCACAGCAACTCGCCCAAACCTCCCCCACTTCTCCTTCACCCAAATCCAGATAGCTGATGTTCTGAAAGAGCTGCAAAATCTGGACCCCTACAAATCAGCCGGGCTAGACAATCTGGATCCTCTCTTTCTAAATGTATCTGCCGAAATTATTGCAACCCCTATTACTAGCCTGTTTAACCTCTCTTTATTATCGTCTGAGATTCCCATAGATTGGAAAGCTGCCGCGGTCATCCCCCTATTCAAAGGGGGAGACACTCTAGACCCAAACTGCTATAGACCTATATCTATTCTACCCTGCCTTTCTAAGGTATTTGAAAGCCAAGTTAACAAACAGATTACCGACCATTTTGAATCTCACCGTACCTTCTCCGCTATGCAATCCGCTCTCGCTGCTGGTGATTCTTTGATCCACCTCTACGCAGACGACACCATTCTGTATACCTCTGGCCCTACTTTGGACACTGTGTTAACTAACCTTCAGATGAGCTTCAATGCCGTACAACTCTCCTTTCGTGGCCTCCAACTGCAAGTAAAACTAAATGCATGCTCTTCAACCGATCGCTGCCCGCACCTGCCAGCCCATACAGCATCACTACTCTGGGCGGTTCTGACTTAGAATATGTGGACAACTACAAATACCTAGGTGTCTGGTTAGACTGTAAACTCTCCTTCCAGACTCACATTAAAAATCTCCAATCCAAAATTACATCTAGAATCAGCTTCCTATTTCGTAACAAAGCATCCTTCACTCATGCTGCCAAACATACCCTCGTAAAACTGACCATCCTACCGATCCTCGACTTCGGTGATGTCATTTACAAAATAGCTTCCAACACTCTACTCAACAAATTGGATGCAGTCTATCACAGTGTCATCCGTTTTGTTACCAATGCCCCATATACTACCTACCACTGTGTCCTGTATGCTCTCGTTAGCTGGCTACTGACTTCCGGCGCCGACTGAGATGGCCGCCTCGCTTCGCGTTCCTAGGAAACTATGCAGTTTTTTGTTTTTTTACGTGTTATTTCTTACATTAGTACCCCAGGTCATCTTAGGTTTCATTACATACAGTCGAGAAGAACTACTGAATATAAGATCAGCGCCAACTCACCATCAGTACGACCAAGAATATGTTTTCCGCGACGCGGATCCGGTGTTCTGCCTTACAAACAGGACAACGGAATGGATCGCATGCAGCGACCCAAGGAAACGACTCCGAAAAAGAGGGAAACGAGGCGGTGTTCTGGTCAGACTCCGAAAAAGGGCACATCGCGCACCACTCCCCAGCATTCTTCTTGCCAATGTCCAGTCTCTTGACAACAAGGTTGACGAAATCCGAGCAAGGGTAGCATTCCAGAGGGACATCAGAGACTGCAACGTTCTCTGCTTCACAGAAACATGGCTTACTGGGAAGACGCTATCCGAGGCGGTGCAGCCAACGGGTTTCTCCACGCATCGCGCCGACAGAAACAAACATCTTTCTGGTAAGAAGAGTGGCGGGGCGTATGCCTCATGACTAACGAGACATGGTGTGATGAAGGAAACATACAGGAACTCAAATCCTTCTGTTCACGTGATTTAGAATTCCTCACAATCAAATGTAGACCGCATTATCTTCCAAGAGAATTCTCCTCGATTATAATCACAGCCGTATATCCCCCCCAAGCAGACACATCGATGGCTCTGAACGAACTTTATTTAACTCTTTGCAAACTGGAAACCATTTATCCGGAGGCTGCATTCATTGTAGCTGGGGATTTTAACAAAGCTAATCTGAAAACAAGACTCCCTAAATTTTATCAGCATATCGATTGCGCAACCAGGGGTGGTAAAACCTTGGATCATTGTTACTCTAACTTCCGCGACGCATATAAGGCCCTGCCCCGCCCCCTTTCGGAAAAGCTGACCACGACTCCATTTTGCTGATCCCTGCCTACAGGCAGAAACTTAAACAAGAGGCTCCCACGCTGAGGTCTGTCCAACGCTGGTCAGACCAAGCTGACTCCACACTCCAAGACTGCTTCCATCACGTGGACTGGGACATGTTTCGTATTGCGTCAGATGGAAATATTGACGAATACGCTGATTCGGTGTGCGAGTTCATTAGAACGTGCGTCGAAGATGTCGTTCCCATAGCAACGATAAAAACATTCCCAAACCAGAAACCGTGGATTGATGGCAGCATTCGCGTGAAACTGAAAGCGCGAACCACTGCTTTTAATCAGGGCAAGGTGTCTGGTAATATGTCCGAATATAAACAATGCAGCTATTCCCTCCGCAAGGCTATTAAACAAGCTAAGCGTCAGTACAGAGACAAAGTGGAATCTCAATTCAATGGCTCAGACACAAGAGGCATGTGGCAGGGTCTACAGTCAATCACGGACTACAAGAAGAAACCCAGCCCAGTCACGGACCAGGATGTCTTGCTCCCAGGCAGACTAAATCACTTTTTGCCCGCTTTGAGGACAATACAGTGCCACTGACACGGCCTGCAACGAAAACATGCGGTCTCTCCTTCACTGCAGCCGAGGTGAGTAAGACATTTAAACGTGTTAACCCTCGCAAGGCTGCAGGCCCAGACGGCATCCCCAGCCGCGCCCTCAGAGCATGCGCAGACCAGCTGGCCGGTGTGTTTACGGACATATTCAATCAATCCCTATACCAGTCTGCTGTTCCCACATGCTTCAAGAGGGCCACCATTGTTCCTGTTCCCAAGAAAGCTAAGGTAACTGAGCTAAACGACTACCGCCCGTAGCACTCACTTCCGTCATCATGAAGTGCTTTGAGAGACTAGTCAAGGACCATATCACCTCCACCCTACCTGACACCCTAGACCCACTCCAATTTGCTTACCGCCCAAATAGGTCCACAGACGATGCAATCTCAACCACACTGCACACTGCCCTAACCCACCTGGACAAGAGGAATACCTATGTGAGAATGCTGTTCATCGACTACAGCTCGGCATTCAATACCATAGTACCCTCCAAGCTCGTCATCAAGCTCGAGACCCTGGGTCTCGACCCCGCCCTGTGCAACTGGGTACTGGACTTCCTGACGGGCCGCCCACAGGTGGTGAGGGTAGGCAACAACATCTCCTCCCGCTGATCCTCAACACGGGGCCCCACAAGGGTGCGTTCTGAGCCCTCTCCTGTACTCCCTGTTCACCCACGACTGCGTGGCCATGCACGCCTCCAACTCAATCATCAAGTTTGCGGACGACACAACAGTGGTAGGCTTGATTACCAACAACGACGAGACGGCCTACAGGGAGGAGGTGAGGGCCCTCGGAGTGTGGTGTCAGGAAAATAACCTCACACTCAACGTCAACAAAACTAAGGAGATGATTGTGGACTTCAGGAAACAGCAGAGGGAACACCCCCTATCCACATCGATGGATCAGTAGTGGAGAGGGTAGCAAGTTTTAAGTTCCTCGGCATACACATCACAGACAAACTGAATTGGTCCACTCACACTGACAGCGTCGTGAAGAAGGCGCAGCAGCGCCTCTTCAACCTCAGGAGGCTGAAGAAATTCGGCTTGTCACCAAAAGCACTCACAAACTTCTACAGATGCACAATCGAGAGCATCCTGGCGGGCTGTATCACCGCCTGGTACGGCAACTGCTCCGCCCTCAACCGTAAGGCTCTCCAGAGGGTAGTGAGGTCTGCACAACGCATCACCGGGGGCAAACTACCTGCCCTCCAGGACACCTACACCACCCGATGTTACAGGAAGGCCATAAAGATCATCAAGGACATCAACCACCCGAACCACTGCCTGTTCACCCCGCTATCATCCAGAAGGCGAGGTCAGTACAGGTGCATCAAAGCTGGGACCGAGAGACTGAAAAACAGCTTCTATCTCAAGGCCATCAGACTGTTAAACAGCAATCACTAACATTGAGTGGCTGCTGCCAACACACTGTCATTGACACTGACCCAACTCCAGCCACTTTAATAATGGGAATTGATGGGAAATGATGTAAATATATCACTAGCCACTTTAAACAATGCTACCTTATATAATGTTACTTACCCTACATTATTCATCTCATATGCATATGTATATACTGTACTCTAGATCATCGACTGCATTCTTATGTCACTAGCCACTTTAACTATGCCACTTTGTTTACTTTGTCTACATACTCATCTCATATGTATATACTGTACTCGATACCATCTACTGTATGCTGCTCTGTACCATCACTCATTCATATATCCTTATGTACATATTCCTTATCCCCTTACACTGTGTATAAGACAGTAGTTTTGGAATTGTTAGTTAGATTACTTGTTGGTTATCACTGCATTGTCGGAACTAGAAGCACAAGCATTTCGCTACACTCGCATTAACATCTGCTAACCATGTGTATGTGACAAATAAAATTTGATTTGATTTGATTTCATACTCGTCGCCAAACCCACTGGCTCGAGGTCATCTACAAGTCTCTGCTAGGTAAAGCCCCACCTTATCTCAGCTCACTGGTCACCATAGCAGCAACCACCCATAGCACGCGGTCCAGAAGGTATTTCTCACTGGTCATCCCCAAAGCCAATTCTTCCTTTGGCCGCCTCTCCTTCCAGTTCTCTGCTGCCAATGACTGGAACGAACTGCAAAAATCTCTGAAGCTGGAGTCTCTTACCTCCCTCACTAGCTTTAAGCACCAGCTGTCAGAGCAGCTCACAGATCACTGCACCTGTACATAGCTCATCTGTAAATAGCCCATCCAATCTACCTCATCCCCATACTGTATTTTTTATTATTTTTGCTCATTTGCACCCCAGTATCTCAACTTGCACATTAATCTTCCGCATATCCTACCATTCCAGTGTTTAATTGCTATATTGTAATTAATTTGCCACCATAGCCTATTTATTGCCTTACCTCTCTTATCCTACCTCATTTGCACATGCTGTATATAGATTTTACTACTGTATTATTGATTGTATGTTTTTTTATTCCATGTGTAACTCTGTGTTGTTGTGTGTGTCGAACTGCTTTGCTTTATCTTGGCCAGGTCGCAGTTGCAAATGAGAACTTGTTCTCAACTAGCCTACCTGGTTAAATAAAGGTGAAATAAAATAAATAAAGATAAATGTATGGGCAATAGAGTGCTATGCTGGGTAAGGCAGGCATGCAGCATTAGGCTGTCATACAACGATGCTCTCACTACAATCACCCTGTCAGAGCCAGACTGCGTCAACTTTGTAACCCTTTTTATTTTCGATTAGTCACTTCAACCTGTACATAGCTCTCTCTCAGTGGTGGTTAAGATGTCGGTGAAACACAACACAATGCTTGTTTAGGACACAATGCTTCCTGAGGGTGGAAACGGGATGTTGTTATATAACTCAGTGTCGTTATGTGCCATTTCCATCACCAGCAGCAGCCAGCGAGCCTCCCCACGGCCCATTCTGTGACACACAAACAAAAAGAGGCAGACCCTGTGGAATATAGTCTAATCTTGCTTGTTTACAACTTCAATCTCAGATTTGTCCTTTTCTAACCCTAATCATATCTGAGCTAGAAATGGGGCTCTTGGATTAAGAACACAATGCTAATGGTTCGCCTCTTATTAGCCCTGTCATCCTCAGCCTTATCTGGGTCTCTGCCAGTCCCAGTGCATACCGCTGGGACTGGCTCAACAAAAGGAGGCAGTTGTGACATAACATTTTTACAGAAACAAGTGACTGGGAGCTACTTGCCTAACAATGGGACTAATGGCGTGTGTGCTCATATGTAAAGTGTCAATCCTGTGTGAATCGGGGTTTACTGTAGTTAATTTTGGAAGGATTATGGATTTTGAGGTGAAATGTGAATGTGTTAATATATTAATGTGTGAATGTGTTAATCCTTCTGATTTGCTATCTTTGAGACCCAAACCTTGCCAAGAATCTTACAATCTATTACTGATTCACTTGACATTAACAACAATTAGACCACACAATCACAATCCATTAGACCACACGTGACACAATTCCAAAGCATCTGGGTGATTTATATACAAACTTGAAGCCAAGGTCTGAGTGAGAGGGAGCGGACAAGAGTGAGAGAAGGAAAGAGAAAGGGAGGTGATTATTTTGGGAGTGTTTTCTAAAGCTGATGCCCAGCAGGCAGCGGTATATTCACCTCTGAACAAGGAGCTGTTGCTGGATCAATACCTCTGTCCTCACCAACGGCTGAAAGGGAAGTGCACTGCCACTGAGCAAATTCATTAAAGGCCTGGTTAGTGGCACAGCACAGTGGGGTTTGGCTGGGTAGCCAGTCTCCACTGGCTGACCGGTTCAGATCTGGAAAATGAAGTTCCCTTTAGACAAATATACTGCTTTGAAAGGATGTGTGCAGATTGAGCTGTGTACTGTATGAACTTGAAGAAAACTTGATAACCAGAGCAAGATTACATCTTCAGAATGATTAATAAGATAAAAATTCCATGATCCTTTTGGTCTGTCACGAGATGTAAGAACCCAATAAGAACTCCAAGGAGAGCAGTCTCCACACAGTCAAAACCAGTCCAATGGCCAGTTAGCAGTCTGCTAACCCTGAAGAGCTGGTTCTGTTGTTCAGCGCCTACCTTTTATTAGCATCTCGCTAATAGGCCTCTTCCAGGCTGCTCTGCTGCTGGAAGAATAAACCCACTCTGACTCTTTTGTACTTCTCAGATCAGACGCTTTATCAAAGAAGTCCTACGCTAAGTTTGTAAATTTTTCGCCAACCGGTTCCCGCTCTTTCATCTTATTTGCGCCTAATGAACTCAGTGTGATGCATATTAAAGCTCTTTAAGGCCACGCAGAGAGGCAGTCGGCAAAAAATGTGCTTCCAAACTAAGCCTTTACAGAATACAGTATATGTTGTGTGCTGCGAAGCTTGAATTGTGTAGTGATCAGGCTCAGATTGGGTTTGAAAAGACAGTGTGTGTGTGTGTGTGTGTGTGTGTGTGTGATGCGTCAATGCGTGTGTCAATGTGTGCTTGTGGCCTTCTCTTAAAATAATCTCCTCCATGCGCTGTCTGTCTATGATTAGTAACAGTCACACTGTTCTCAGCCTGCTGAAGGACTAAAGTCACTTGAAATCCAGTGGTCAGAGTTAGAATCTTTTGGACAAAGGAAATCATTTAAAATCTTGTGTGCCTCTGCCTCGTGATCATTAGACTCCAAAATTGCAATGTTGGAATCCATATCAATTCCTATGGACTACATTTCTACCAGATTATAATTGTTCATCAAAGAGTAAATAATAATAATGAATATCCTGATCAGTGACAGGTTTCCTACCTTCTCATGTGTGCAACGTGATTCTGTCAGAGATGGTGGTGGGCAGACTATCAAAGGCCCCTCTGATTGAACTGTCACTTTGACCTGGTTCAATAATTATCGAGGACGGTGCGTCAATGTCGAACTTCAAACAGTGTTAGGCTATATGCAGGAATGTGAATAAAAAGATGTCTCTGTCTCTTTGATTTCATATGTCTCTGTCGATGACGTGGGAGCACACTGCACAGCAGTAATATCATGTCTGAACGCTTTCTACAGTACATCATATCAATTTGTTATGCCCTTGGCTTACACCATACACTAGTAGTTCACCACCCTGCTGAATTTCAGTCTCCAAACAACCATAAATGAACCATTACACAATGCATCGACTCAGTGTTATACACCAAGAGAAAATATTACATTCTCAGGTGTATCCACTGATGCCGCATAGTACTACAGCATGTAGAAGCTTAGTTCAAACTCTTGTCATGTTCAAACTCTTGTCATGACACCATAGAAGGTAGACATAAGCAGAAGTGTGATGTTCTCTCAGGGTAGAATGGTAAAAACAGTGGCTGACACTGGGGGTTCACTAACGAAAGTAAATGTCAGCCAGGTGTAGGTTGAAGGCTGCTGATTAGGCTTGGTGCTGTCTCTGTGCTCTATTCATCATTGGAAACCGCACCAATGAATAGGGCTACATAGGGCTGTATACCGACTGAATAGTGATACTTCCCCTACCAATCATTTTCCTCCTCACACACAAGCAGATCACGTAGTACACTAACAAATATACATGTTTACATATGCACACACAAAACACACACACACACACACACAGGTGAACAGCTTGCTGCTGAAATAGACCCAGCAGTCCTGTCACTCAGGGGAAGTGTTACATCTATTTTACCGTTGCAGGCAGGCCACAGCTCCCATGACACTTACGCTAAGCCTGTGCTTCCCCACTGTGTGGGAGAACTGGTGATGGGCGTTTAAAGCAGACTGAGCCCAGGGGGATCTTCCGTCTACTTGATAATTATCTCTGTGCCTGTGGTCCAGGTTCCATACACAGCCAGCCTGACCCTGGGACGGAGATGCATGGGGCTGCAGCACTTCTCACCATCTTTCCATGGAGCCTAGAGTGCTGTGATGCGTGCACATGCTTGTGTGGGTCTGCACAAGCATCCGTGTGTGTGTGTGTGTGTGTGCCTGTGCATCCGCGTGGCTAAGGCAGATGAATTACAGCAGCCTACAGTATATTGCTGTGAAGCCGGCTGTATTTGTCTCGGCGTTGTTCTGCTTCAGCCAATGAGACAGACTGAGATAAGTGAGAGCTCTCATACAACAGAGGGGGGTATGAGGTTAGATAAAGGAAACAAACACCAAACTAATGTTGTGGTAATTAAATGTGAGCGGTACATGCTCAACTCCCAGGCAGGATTTCCAACTGTGCTATCAGAGGGAGATGCTGAATGACCATGCAGTGAAGCTGTGTTCAATGACACAATTCCCACTGGGCACACACTGGTTGAATCAATGTTTCCACATAATTTAAATGAAATTACACTGAACTAACTTGGAATAGACGTTGAATTGATGTCTGTGCCCAGTGGGTTCCTACTCCTCCACGCAGCAGCTTGCTTGATAAGCATTAATCTCACATAAATATGGTATTTTTATACTTTTTAATGTCATGTTTACAGATTGTGAAGAATGAACAGGTTAATCTGAGCTACTAGAAAAAAATGACACCAAAAGCTCAGGCTACAACTAGTTTTCCTGTGCCCACAAAACAGTTCCATCATCAATTTCCTCAGCATGATTTAGGCTTCCAGCTGCATGCGCGTGAGTCATTATGCCAGAGCCTTGTTTGCCAGGTAGATCTGTGACGTCAGAGGCATCAGGAAGAGAGAACCAATAAACAGACAGACTTGTCTAGACCGACTAGCCTAGCCAGCACTGACTGTTGCTGTGGAAACCGCTATCCGTATTGACAGACAATTCCATGGCAGGAGAATACGGCCATCATTCATCAGAGCTTTAGGATCCCCTGTCTCCTGTCTCAGAGAGATGATGTGACAACAGCCAAACAGCAGAGAGAGAGGATCCATCAGCTCTGCTTTACACTAATCCCTGATTCCCTGAGCGCTCTACTATCACCTCTGTCTATGGTCAGGTTACGACAGCCAGGAGAGATGACTGAGGTCAGGATACAGAATATCACATCTGCTCCTCAGTTCGTCCCCATTTAAGACACTGTAATAGCTTTGAAGTACTTCAATGGGGTGACAACCTGTGTCTGCCTTACGTCGGTGTTTGTTCTATTCCCCATGTTAACCTCTGTGAGTCTCTGATTCTACTTGTAGTTCACCTTAAATTAGTACAAGGTGATTGTGGCAGCAGAGGCCTATGCACCAAACCCAGTACATCTGGGTAGACAGCCTACATAGTGGAATACAGGGTTGCACTCTCTGCAGTAAAATGCACAGTTTATATTTGCATTGCTAAATAACCTTAATAAAATCATAAGTTAATAGCCTTTAAAGTTCAGTCAGACAGTCCTTTGGTGCTTTAATATGCAGTGACCTTTAAAAGACATACAAGATTAAGCACAGATGGTCAATTTACATTTCTCACTTCATTTAGTCATATAAAGAGAATCATGTAATTTTGATGAGCAGAGCATATACCAGTGTGTACTAAATAATTCTACACCCTGAGCTCAGTTGGGAAGCACTGATGCTTTCAAATCTCTGGCCTAGCCTGTATGCCATTGGTCTGTTCTGTAGCTCTCCCTGGTGGTTAGTTGGAAAACCGTGCGGACATGGTGATGTGGGTTACAGGAGAAGATCAGTTATGGTCCCCTTCATCTGCTGGTAGAGGGCAACTCCTCTGTCTTTTGCAGTGCAGTTTGGTTTAGCTATATCAATAACATTGCTGTAGAAGTGCTGTGTGACAATGTATTTTTAGTTAGTGCTTCACAACAGTACTTAAAAGATCTAAGGACACATTGGAAATACTTGATGAGCTCCAACTCTGTGTTCATTTGCTTACAGTGCCTTCAGAAGGTATTCACACTCCTAGACTTTTTCCACATTTTGTTGTGTTACAAGGTAGAATTAAGATGGATTTAACTGTTGTTGTTTTTTTGTCACCGATCTACACAAAAACTCTGTACTGTGAAAGTGGAAGAAATATTCTAACATTTGTAAAAAATATATTGAAAAATAAAGCACTAATATATCTTTATTAGATAAGTATTCATTCCCCTGAGTCAATACCAGTAGCGGTCGGTGCCAGATGAGGGAGGACAAGAAAATGTTTTAATAGCATGGCCTTATTTCCATTACAGGATATTGGATGACTGTCATTCATATTCCATTCACCCAGCTCAATGTAACAATGGTTTAGGCTACTTACTACATGATACTCAAAATTTCCCTATACCCAACATGAGGTTGCTGCAACCTAGC
This sequence comes from Oncorhynchus nerka, assembly GCF_034236695.1. Taxonomy (NCBI): domain Eukaryota; kingdom Metazoa; phylum Chordata; class Actinopteri; order Salmoniformes; family Salmonidae; genus Oncorhynchus; species Oncorhynchus nerka. Next base: position 32,790,962 of record NC_088415.1, read on the forward strand.
CTCTGAATGAAAGTTTACAACGTAGGTGCACAGGTCGAGATACATTTCAGTAATCAAGGTGACAGACATTGACACGTTCAATACCACCTTGCACAATCTTGCCTGCATCTAGCTCATCTAGGGTGTAATCATTAGTCCAACAGTTGCAAAGGAGAGTTTCTATTGGACAAATTCAGGCATGTTTATGTTTTTCAACAGAATCAGCGGAATGAATACACCCCTATCACATGCAAACAGTTCACTTTCATAGCAGCCAGATCGTTGTATAATTCCTTCTTGCATCTACGTGCATCTTACCTTTTTCCCTTCGCTTGTGGACTTCAGTGCACAACACATCAGCAGTCAGTGACCAGGCGAAATAACCTTTCCAAGCCAAACCTTCATATCATTACACACAGCCTACATCATTGTCACCATATTAGCTAATGTCAAGTCAACAACATAGATAATAGAACTAACGCGTTAGTAAACCCACTACAATCATGCAGTACAGTTAGCAAGCAGTTTAGCAGTTACGGTGGCAATAAATTAATCAAATCAAATGCTTACCTTGACTTGGAAGAGTTCCAGTGTTGAATAGCCATAGCCAGCTAGGTAACATAGCATCCCTCTCTGTTTGAGCCGGGTGTTTGAGTAATCTAAACTAGCTAGCTAGCTGCATTTGCTAGCTAAGTAAGTGAAACAAACCATTTTTTAAAACTAAATATAGCTAGCATTCTCTCTCTCGCGTCTCCTTCATTTTTGAAGAAATTAATTTGTTCAAAACGGTTCAACTATTGTCTCTCTCTCTTTGAGTTAACTACACACCTCATTTTATGCACTGCAGTGCTAGCTAGCTGTAGCTTATGCTTTCAGTACTAGATTCATTTTCTTATCCTTTGATTGGGTGGACAACATATTAGTTCATGCTGCAATAGCTCTGATTGGTTGGAGGATGTTCTCCAGAACTTGCCATAATTACTATGTAAGTCTATGGAAGGGAGTGAGATCCACGAGTCAATGTGCCCAGAGGAAGATGTAAACAAGCTGCTGATGCTACTGTAGACCTTCATTGCAAAACAACGTGTTTTAATCAATTATTTGGTGACGTGAATATATTTAATATAGTTTTATCTAAAAATAGACACAATTAATGTTTCACTATTTTTATGAAATTCACCAAGGAGGATGGTCCTCGCCTGCCTCCTCTGGGGAACCTCCACTGGTCAATACAAGTTAGAATCACCTTCGGCAGCGATTACAGCTGTGAGTATTGCCACACCTGGAGCTTTCCACACCTGGATTGTGCAACATTTGCCCATTATTCTTTTCAGAATTCTTAAAGCTTTGTCAAATTGGTTGTTGATCACTGCTTGACAACCATTTTGGGGTTTTTCCATATATTTTAAAGCAGATTTAAGTCAAAATTGTAACTCGGCCACTCAGGAACATTCACTGTCTTCTTGGTAACCAACTCCAGTGTAGATTTGGCCGTGTGTTATTGTTTGGTGAAAAGCAGACTGAACCCGTTTTTCTTACCTTATAGATAATTGTATTTTATGGAGGTACAGAGATGAGGTAGTCATTTAAAAATCATGTTAAACACTATTATTGCACACAGACTGAGTCCATGCAACATATGTGACTTGTTAAGCACAGTTCTACTCCTGAGGCTTGCCATAAAAACGGGGTTGAATACTTATTGACTTAACACATTTCAACTTTTCATTTTGTATTAATTTGTAAATAAAAAATAAAAAATACATAATTCCACTTTGACATTATGGGGGTTTTGTGTGTAGGCCAGTGACAAAACATCTCAATTTAATCAATTTTAAAGAGAAGCAATAAAACTCTTATAAAACTCTTATCAGACTCTTACGTTAACTATCGCCTCCTCTTTCTCATACTGTATATTCTAAAAGATATCATATTCTCTGTTCCAGGATGAGCCCTCCAGGGCTGTAGACGCGCCCTAGCTGGAGACATGTTCTAAGGGCAGCAGGAGACCTGCGCTGTGACAACCATGAAAGGGTTAGGAGTCAATCGCAGCCGTCACCTGTCGGACTCCTGTGAGCCATCGGGGGCCCCAAAGAAGCCCCTGTACCCCTTGACCTCTGACGCCCACGGCCCCTTCCTTCTGAGCCCCACCATGAACCACTACGGCACCCTGGACCCCCACCAACTCTACCAGGGCCCCAACCCCCAATCCCTGCCTTCGGAGTGCCTGCTGCCCCTCAACCAGATGTCCAACAGCAGCACATTCCCCCGCCTCCACTTCACCTCCCAACAAGAGCAGGCTGACTACTCCCCGGACTACTCCCAGGGCTACATGGTCCCTGCTGGGGGTGGGCCTGTGGGCAGCCGGGCGGGCACCCTGTCCACCTCCATGTCCATGGGCCTGGGTCTTAGAGGGGCTCCCATGATCACCAGTGGATCAGTTACCATCTCCTCTGCAGCAGCAGCCAAGATGAACCGGCTGCCATCTAACCTGTTGGACCAGCTGGAGAAGCACCTACCTCTGCAAAGGGATGGCTTCAGTACCCTCCAGTTCCACCAGGGCAGGGTGGCCAAGCAGCGCAGCGAGAGTCCCGGACGCATCCGTCACATCATGCACTCTGTCCAGAAGCTCTTCAACAAGTCCCAGTCGCTGGAGGGCTCGGTGGTCAAGGGCAACATGAACAGCACTACAGGGGGAGGTGAGGAGGGGACCAGGCAGACCCGCAGGAGTAAGAGTAAAGACAGGGCTAAGACTGAAACACTGAAGCAGCAACCTAGCAGGCAGAATGCACTGGGGCTCTGGCGCTCAGACAATGCCCTGGACAGTGACACAACCGCCAAAGCTGGCACTATCGCTGTGGGCTACCGTAACCCACTTAGCATGATGACGCTGGGCAGGGCGGTGTCGGACAGCCAGGCTCCTCCCAGGCACCTCCCACAGGGCTACAACACCATCTCTGCTCACACACTCAAGGCCTCCAAGAGCAGCAGCGACCTCAAGTACCTGGCCTGCCCGCAAGCGCTGTTAGGGACCAGGGGAGGGGAGCTGGTGGGAGGAGGAGGCAGGGAGAGCACCCTGGTGAAGAGAGGCTCCTGGTCCACACTGACCCTCAGCCAGGCCAGGCAGGTGCTCCAGAAGGGCTCAGCCACAGTCAACAGGAAGCTGCTCAAAACCAAGTCGTGTCACCAGGACCTGACCTGTCAGTACCTCCAGGTAGGAGGCCCAGTGAGTATTATTCAGGCACTAGCATCCACTGCACCCCCTAATTCCCCTCACAGCTTTACTGTTCCCTGAAATGAGGAGATTTGTTTTCAAACCTAATTCATTTGAATCATTTTTTAATTCACATTTACAGTCTATAATCCCATCATTTCAAATACACACAGTACATTCACATGAAATGACCCATTCAAGGTCTCTCTCATTAAGCTAGTTAAAAGATTGTCTGATTTAGTGGAGTTGAAGGTTTGGTGACTCATTGTGGCCCAATGCTGTCTGTAGATTCCCCTAGGGGACTGGAGCGCTACGCTGGGGGGCCGGGGCCGGCCCGGGGGTCTGGAGATCCCCTGCCGGAGGATGCGTAGTGGCAGCTACGTCAAGGCCATGGGGGACGTGGATCAGGACAGCGAGGAGTCGGAGGGAAGCCCCAAACCCTCACCCAAAACAGCTGCCCGCCGCCAGAGCTACCTGAAGGCCACCCATCAGTCCCTGAGCGAGCAGCAGCCTCCACCACCACTGCACAAGTGAGTGAAACAGCCTCAAGAGGAAATATGCATGTAGATCATACTGTAGTTAATACTGTTTAGATATGTCTCAGAAGAGGGGCATGTTTCTCATTATCAATCTATGTCATGACAGAACAGATAACATGGGATGTCCGAGGGAACATATTATTTTATAGAGAAGTAGCTACAGACACCCTGCATGGAAACCTGCCTGCTCTAAAAGAGAGTTGTATATAGCAATGCAATTCAATTAAAGTGGCCACCACAAATGGACAGCAGGGGGCAGAATCCTGACACTGATGTGGAACAGTTTCTACAGTATATGCAAGGTAAAACCTGCAGGCTGCAACAGACCCTTGTTCATTAGGAGTACATATCAGCTTAACATGTTCTTAGGGGATGTTCATTTATAGGAAAAGGAAATCACCTACCAGCAACAGGTAACCAAAAGTTTCCATTTGAAGTCAAAAAGGTGAAATGTTTTGTCATGTTCCCCACCACCCAAACCGGCAGGCCTCGCTGCTACTCTCTCATGCTGAAGGATAATGGGGTACTGTGGTCTCCGCTACAGAGTGCATGCTCAATGCAGCATTTGGCCAGGTCAGTGTCTTATGGAGGGGGGCAGCACGGCCCTCCATTCACACATGCCCACCACTGCTGCCGCTTCTCTCTAACCACCCCAGTGCTTTGTGCCGTGCTCCTTCCCACACCTCATCTATTACCAAGTGCTCCGAGTGGTGTGTTAGTATCCCAGCTACAGCCAATCCAGTCATGTCTCTCATTATACACCACTGATTCCCCATACAAACCCCTTCCACCCTCACCCCGGCACACACATTCCCACTAACAGGTGCCTTCTTGACAGACAAGTCAGAACAGAGGAAACAATCTATCCGTCTCAGCAGATTCCATTAATGATTACAAAGCAAAAAAATAACTCAAATTTCCTCCCTTTTGTTTTGATGTTTACTGATGACTCAATGTTTCCTCTGTGCTGTCATTTTGATACCCAGCTACACCCCAATATCCTCTCATGTCACTGGTATTTAATCTCACAAAATCACAAGAGGTTTGGGGAAGGTTCAAGCATCCACTGAAAATGGATGCTCCAGCACCAGCGGTTCTCATCAACCCAAGACGTCACGTTTCCTCCCCACCCTTCATCCAAGTATTTTCCTTACTGTTGAGGGGTAATTCCAGCAGCTAATTCTCCCCCCTTTCCCTGTAGCTGTCTCCCCTCCCTGAGAGAGCTTTCCACCAATCGGAGCCTGGACAACCTGGACTGCTTGGTGAGCCCAGGAGAGCCCCCGATGGCCATGCGGCACTGGAATGATGGCAAAGACTTCCACCAGAGCTACTCTACCCTGGGCAGGGGCATGATGAGCAGTGGGCAGGTATGGAAGTCCACTCTCTCTATTACTCAGGACACTCTTCATCAGGGTCTAAAACAGGCCTATCAGTTTGTGTGGGAATAATACCCCCATACAACAAATACAACAGAAGTGTGACAGATGTAGGTACTACTGAATAAAATGAATTATTCATAAGGAATGCCCTCAGTCAGTGCAAAGACCTTCAGTGTGGACAAGCCTCAAGCCTGAAACAACAACCAGAAATTAATAGGATGTTGACAGCATGGTCAGCTTGCGTGCTACAAATATAGACTGTAAAGATGGTTTCAAGATGGTAATAATCATTCCAAAACCATGGCTAAAAGTATTGCAAGATTCTAATGGATCAAATAACAGATAAGCAGCAACCAAGGAAAAAGCTCTTATTTGTAAATATCATGAAATGGTGTGAAGTTTCATCATTTGATTTGAATGAAGTTTTAAAATGTATTTTGAATACTGAGCATCCCTGTTACATCTCCTTTCTTTCTTGGGGGATACAATGATGACCATGAGCCAACTCTGGCACCAGCATCCTCCTCACACTGAAATGAAAAGCAGGACGAACAAGCAGAGACTCCACCTGCTACCAACATCATTAAAACCTTGAACATCACAGCAGCCTGGTATAGAAGACTGGGCGTAATAGGCTATCATTGTTCCTCCTCCTCTACTCTGGCACTGTTTGAACAGTAAAACGAGCCCTTATCGCAGGGTGGACAGATGAAGTTGACTCAGCTGGCCGGTCTCTCTACAATACCTACTTCCTGTCCATCCTATACAGTTGTATTATGATATATTTCTGCTGGTGAATCTGCTGTTGTGGAAAAGTGTCATGTTGTCAACACCAGAGCCTGTAAATGTGCTACACCAATAAAAAAGTCCTGTAGATCAATAGAGTCGCTGAGCTGAGCAAAATCAGACACCACCACAACCACTACGACTATGATGTGGAGAGAGTGGACAGCTTGTAGTGGGAGGCTGTTGATGCGTCAGTCACACTGATTGCATTAGCTCCAGGGATGAGGAAAGGGAAATCTGACACCACCACAACCACTATGACTATGATGTGGAGTGAGTGGACAGCTTATAGTGGGAGGCTGTTGATGCCTCAGTCACAGTGATTGCATTAGCTCCAGGGATGAGGAAAGGGAAATCTGACACCACTGGCTTGTCATCACTGATTAAACATTCTATGTGGTATTTCACAGATAGAATCTGTGTACAAACTGTATTGTATCAGTGAACACAAAGCTCAAACAGAATATTGATATAATGAGATATCTTCAACATGGTTATTGAAGTAGCTTACTTTTAATCAATCCGTTTCATTAAGTACAATTTGAACTGTGCATGATAACTCCTGTACCTATTTCCTCAGTGCATGAGATTCTTTGGTAAATCTAACAGTCCTTTTGATTGGGCTCTTGTGAGCTGAGGGAAACAGGATCCTTCCCACACTCTCACCATACACCACTACCTTACTCCAGAAGCATGCCCTGCCACCCGAGACTTGCACTGCTTTCGCCTCACAGGCGATGGCGGGCTAGCTGTCACCTAAGTCCCCGCCCCCAACGTGTCAACCTGCACGTGTCCTTTCAGGTGTGTGGGCAGGGCTGCGGGCGCTCGCTGTACTGCGAGGGGGAGTCCCAGGCAGTGGAGGCTCTGAACCTGCCCACACCGACGTGCTTTCGCTCCCGCAGCCACAGCTACCTGCGGGCCATCCAGGCCGGCTGCTCCCAGGATGAGGACACCGCCTCAGTGGACTCTGATTCACCTCCACCCACCACCACCGGCTGCACCTACACCTCCAGCCCCAGTGAGTGTACTGTAATGCTTATAGGATGGAGGGGGGGGGGGGCTGGGCCCTGGGCTCAGGAAAGAGGTGGGCTGGGCCCTGGGCGTATGGGCCCTGGGCTCAATTCATTAATAATTGAGTATCTGCAAGATAAGGACTATTATGTAAGATTCCCACATGCATTGATGTATATTTTCAAATCCAGCAGAAGGGAAATTAATATGAAGGGTGTGAGGGACTGTACTTCTTCCGTTGTAAAGTGTAGTGACGCATGCACTTACACACAAACAGGGTGAGACAGATTCGGTCTCTGGCTGGTGGCACTGAATGGCCTACCAGCACAGTGTGGAACTAGACGGGGGGGGGTGCAGCAAGACTGAACTGGTGCCAACTAACTCATCCATACCCATTACACAACAGTGAGCAGGGGAGATATGATGTCTGGTGATCATGGTGGGTTTGATGACCTGGGTCACATACACATATAGTACACACGACACACGCACTGGCGCTGCTGCTGTCTTCCATGCATGAGCACAACATTTCTCCTCTCTAGCCATCCTTATCAGATGATCACTCCATATCAAGCCATTTCAAAGTTTTAGAGGAATTACTTACATGACATGAAGCAATTCATCCATTGCAGCTGTGGATGGTCTCAGATAGGGGTCTGTCGACTGCTGGAGCCTGTGAACATAAGAACAGATCAAAACATTATTTGATCCCTCAAAAACATGAAGCCCAAAGCACGACAATCATGTGTTGAGTATGAATAAAAACACATCAAGGTCTACTTTTCATTGCAATTGTTTCCTCCAAACAATTTCTGTTTACATTCCTGAATCTGATGTATTTCTGCAGCTCAGCTCAGGGCCTTTGATGTCTGTTACCACATCAAGGCCTATGAAAAGGGCACTCAGACAGAGCTTACAGGGGGTGAAAAGTTTATCGGGGTAGAGTCTGAGCAGCATGGAAATCAATGTGCCATGTGAATGCAGTCTCTTTGCAGCACAACAGCGATGCTTGCCCAGATGAACTTTGCCTCAGGGCAGACTGTAGTGGGCTTAGAGCAGGGACAGTAAAGTCGGTCTAGCTAGGCCTGCTTTGTGCTCTCTTGCTGAATCATCTTGGGTATTTGAAACAGATGCTGAAGCAAGGCCTTTACAAGGGCAAGGCACCCCATAAATTGACATGTTAGAGACTATTGCTGTTTCCGTTACATTTTTTGGGTAGACTTAGCTATAGCCCAATATGAAAATTCAAAAGTGTCAATCTGAACATTAGACCATAGTGTATAATTTGACTCATAGTTTTCAGCCAATCGAAGTAACATGTTCCATCAAACATACTGTATCTTGCACTCTTGACACATTTGTATTTTCTTACAAGCACTGATTTGACTGATTTATTGAGGAAAGTTTTACTTGCAATGACTGTGTGAAATGTGGTTGTCTTACCTAAATTGAATGCAACACTGAGGCTGCATTCACACACCCAATTCTGATCTTTTTTCCACTAGTTGGTCTTTTGACCAGTCACATCTTTTTCACAGAGACAATTGGTCAAAAGACCAATTAGTGAAAAAAAGATCAGAATTGGTCTACCTGTCTATGGCTGCACAGGCAGACAAATTCTGATATTTTTACACAGGCAGCCAAAATATCTGATGTGATTATTCAAAAGACCAATTAGTGGGGAAAAGATCAGAGTTGTGCAGCCTAAATGGAGCCTGACTGCCCTGGATATTGCTGCATTCATAACCAAGTGTGAAGGTGGCAATTATCAGTTGTGAAGTTGTAAATATCAGTTGAATGCATGCATTCATTCACATGCTTTGAACTCATTGAGAAACCCCGATTGGCCAATGGCCCACAATCTGCTTCAACCATAAGCTAAAAGTACAGATATTCTGCCTGTAAACAAATTATAGTAATAAAAAAACATATTAATATATAGATTGCTTTTAATAAATAATGTTTTGTTACATTTAACTGCTTAAAATGCTGTTGTTGAGGTCATTTCCTTAGTAGGTGACATCAGAGGTCAGCATGTGGGAGAAGTCAGAGCTCAGGGATTATAGATGAGTTGAGTTTTCCACTACTAATTACCAGTTGCAAATACCATTTCCGTAAATAACAAGTGTAGACTAAGAGTGAAATGCTTACTTAGAGTTTTTCCCCCCCAACAAAGCAATGTCAAGGATAAAGATAAAAAATAAACATACAAAAAATAAACATAGAAATAGTGACACAAGGAATAAATACACAAAGAATAACGAATAACAATAAAGAGTAAAAAATCATATGGCTACATACTGGGAGTACTAGTATGTGTGTATGGACGTATTGTGTACGTGTGTTTGGGTGACTGTGAATGTGTGGGTAGAGTCCAGTGTGTGTGCATAGGGACTTTCAAGTCGATTTTTCCCAGTCATATGTGGTAAATATAACATCTTCCCAATTGGTTATGAATGCAGGGCAGTTTTTCATTCACCTGATGATAAGACAAGAAAATTCGTTTTTTGTTGTTGTTAAAGAATGATTGGGGTCCATGGGAGGGGGTCCATGGGCAAGAAAAGCTTGCCTATGCGAAAAAATGATAAAAATGTACATTTTAGAGGCGGGAACCTACGCTACCAGGGCGGAGAAAAAACGTACCCACAAAAATAGACAGAGATATTATCTAATGGGCGTTTAGAAATAATCTGTCGTATACCAAAACGTTGGAAAAACGTGACGCACTTACTGAACCAATCCTGTTCGTCTACGCTAAGATTGATGACCATCGACATCCAATGGTGTTGTATAGTGTGTTTGTCTTAAAAAGTGGACTCCAAACCCCATCTTCAAGGGCGTGTCCTATTCGATTCCCTTCTTTAAGGAAAGTACGTTGTGAACAATCAAATGCTACCGTAGCGTATGCCTCTCTCACTATTAAAACAACTATGAATGAATGAACAGAAAATACGGATTTATTGACTCACCTTTATCAAAGTAAGAATCAGTATTTTATAACGTACTCCTGCATGCACAGAGTTTTGAACCGATTGGTAATAAACGTCGTTAGCTAGTTTTAAGCCTAGCTAGCTAACGTTACCTTGCTGGTTAACGTGGATGAATCGCCCTGATTCTGGTAACCACGTAGCTAGCTAGTAATGGTAGCTAGGCAGCTACATCGCACGAGTCGTACAGATGCTTGTTTCATTCCACTGCTAACGTAACTGGCAGTCATTTGTCACGCTAATACTCGAGCTGTTATTATTAACATGTGACAGTTTGTGGCGAATATTGTCTAGCTAGCAGCAATGCATTTGTATTGTTCTTTAGCTCGTGTAGCTAGCCAATGTTAGCGATGCCTGCGAAAGCAACCGTATTGTTAACCAGCTAGCTGCCAGCACGCCATCGTGATAGAGCGGGTAACTAGCTAACGTTAGCTACCAAAGCTGACAACCACTGGTTGAATTATCAAATTAGCAAACCAGTTAACTAGATTCCTATTTTGGTGAGTTTGAAGTGAGACTGGTAAAATTCAATGACTAGTTCCATGTCATACATTTTCCCACCATGACATTGACCATATGATCCAGCTAACGTTAGATCCCGTTGCTAGATCAGCCAAGTTAGCTAAAAAGCTTGTTTGACATTCTTGTGTTAGTGTATTCTGCTTAGTCTTAGTTGCACATTAAAAGGTGTGAGTGTGGTAAGTAGTAAGGCTACTTCCTTGCCAAATGCTTTAATAATGCATTCATTTGTTGGGTTTTACTGCTATGATTGCTGACTATACTTTACTATTTCAAAACATACTGCTATGAATGTATCACTCCGGTCAACTGATGTTCGTAGGAGTTTATCTTGCTTAGAAGTCAGTTGAAGGCCAATAACTATTTCAGTAGCAATCCCCTGTCGCTTGCCTTTTTATTGCCTTATAGCCAAAGGCCTTTAATAGTCTGATTCGAGAGTACTGCATATACAATCAATAATTGAGCAGCTTCTGGCACCGTGCTCACTGAAGTGCTTTGCAGTTAGACAGCTGGGCCTTTTCAGAGGGGATTTGATCAGTGCTCTGTGTACCGGGGACCAGCGTAGAATCCTTGACTCAAAGTTTTAGCCTGAAAGTTGTTGTAGGGCTGGGATCAGATGGCCATTCATTCATAGGCTTCGGATAACACGAATACACAGACATTGAGTTGCATGCTCTTGGCTATACACCCACACGGACTACAGACATACTCATTGGTGAGTCAGTGGGTGGTGTGAGGAGTCACTTTTGTTGCCTGAAATATGGTACATTTCAGATCAACCCAATGGGTAGAGTAGTAAAATTACTCATTGGTGGGTTGTGCTAGAGAAATGACTCAAAGTAGCACAATGATGCAATCCCGGCCAGGGAGTCTGCAAGCCTCTCCTATTAGGTTTGTCTGAATCCCTGTCCAATTGAAGTGACCAATCTGTCAGAATTGGGTCACAAGGAGGATTTCCTGCATCCATGGTGTCATTCAATCTCAAAGGCTCAGTCTGAGGAAGTGGGACGGTGTACTGCTTGTGTAGCTGGTCACTACACACACTGCTCTAAAAAGAGGGTCGCCCAATCCTACGTCCCTGTCCAACTTGTCTGCCGTTTTCTCTCATCAGCCCTTTCTGTCCCCTCTGGGTTTGGGCAACCAGCCTAGTTCTCCAGCAGACAGCCAGTCTGCATGTCCCCCTGCCACTATAATGCCGTTAATCTGGGGCTAATCCAACCTCCGGCCGTGTCTTGTGCAGATAGGGAACACTCACAGGAGCACCAATTAAAGGTTTCCCAGGCAGCACTAGTCCAGCACACAGTGGGGGGCATGGATGTTTAGTGTTGCAGACAGGAAGGAATGCAGGGATCCGCTCTGGAGTCACCAGACCACCAAGGTCCCATTCAATGAGTTGCAATGGCAGACATGTTGTAGAATGTTCAGAGAGAACATAAATGCTGCTTTTTCTATCTGCAGCGTTTAGAACCGTGTTCCCTCAAGGTTGGGAAAACAACTAAATCAGCACTGTCTCATCTCTCCCAGCTGAGGCTAGTTTGAGTAATTAACACACATCTCAATTGGCAGGATGAGGAGTGCACAAAAATAAGCCCAACAGTAATTAAACCGTCAAAATCCCACAGCAATCTCCAGACACTTGACACCCTAAGAGAGCAGAGAACTAGGGCTGTCCCCGACAATAATTATTGGTTGACTAGGAGTCAGTCGTCCTTAGTTCTTTCGACTAATCTATTGGTATAAATGTTCAATGTGTATTTTTCCATATAGACATGCTATGCGTCCCACCTCGCCAACAGCCAGTGAAAGTGCAGGGCGCCAAATTTATAACAGAAATCTCATAATTCAAATTCCTCAACCATAGAAGTATTTTACACCATTTTAAAGATGCACTTCTAGTTAATCCAACCACAGTGTCCGATTTCAAAAAGGCTTTTCGGCGAAAGCAGAACATATTATGTTAGGTCAGCAACTAGTCACACAAAGCATTCAGCCATTTTCCAACCAAAGAGAGGTGTCACAAAAAGCAGAAATATAGATCAATTAATCACTAACCTTTGACTATCTTCATCAGATGACACTCCCAGGACTCAATGTTACACAATACATGTAGGTTTTGTTCGATCAAGTTCATATTTATATCCAAAAACCTCAGTTTACATTGGCGCCATGTTCAGAAATGCCTCCAAAACATCCAGAGAAATTGCAGAGAGCCACATCAAATAACAGAAATAACTCATAAACTTTGATGTAAGATACATGTTTTACATAGAATTAAAGATAAACTTGTTCTTAATGCAACCACTGTGTCAGATAGCGTATTCATTACAGAGGAAAAAGAAGGCAAGGCGTGACCACGCAGTAAACAACTGATTGGCCACAGCCAAGTCCACTTGTTGAAACAGCTCTTATTCGATCCCCTTCCACAATAGAGCCTCAAACAACTTTCTAAAGACTGTTGACATCTGCTGGAAGCCTTGGGAAGTGCAATCTGGCCCCATAGACACAGCATATTGGATAGGCAATCACTTAAATGAAATACACACAGACATCATTCAAACTGTTTTAGAAACTTCAGAGTGTTTTCTATCCAATACTACTAATAATATGCAAATATTAGCATCTGGGACATAGTAGTAGGCAATTTACTCTGGTGACATGAATAAATGATTGACTGACACAGTAGCCTTTATAAGTATTGAAATATAGTTATGGTATTAAGAGTAAACAGCATGCGCTCTTAGGCCTACACGGCTGCTATACGAAGCCTACTACTGATAAAGACATTACTTATTAATGAGATCAAGAAAAAAGAGGGGTTATGATTTTTTGGACAATTTGGAACAGTGTAAACAACAGTAAATTAATAATATATAATACGAGAGACCTAATTAAGTTGGTTTCCTCTCACTTTTCTTAGACAAGGCAAGGGCTGTTTTTTCATCTCATTCTGCTGCTGCCTCCGCCGCATTGTTCTCAACACCATTATGCTGATTAACTTTGCTATTATGCACATAGCAACATGGTCTAGGGAAAGGCGCCAATTCAACACCGCACTGATGTGTTTCAGAACTGCGGATAGCGACCACTATCCAATGAGGAAGAAAGTACATTTTTATTAATGTTGCATCATTGTTCTTACATTATAGAATTTCAGTAGCACGTCTCAGAGTGATGGACTGTGCCATTCCCACGGCTTCCACAATGGATTAGTCCACTCAGACAGGCGTGAATCAGACAGTTGTCTTATGGTGTCTTGCTACTGCTCGACTAAAGAAATCTTGGTCGACCAAAAGCCTATCGACCAACAATCGATCGGTCGACTAAATGGGGTCAGCCCTACAGAGAACAGAACGGATTTTAAATCTACGATGAGTACAGAGGGCGAAATGACTGGGTCATGTCAGTGTCATTTATCTGGTCTTATTTGAACTGTCTGCCGGTCCGTTACTGGATATCAGATACGTCTCTCACACGTGCTGGTAGAGAGAGTATTTCCTGGAGCCTTAACTGCAGTGCTTTTAACAAGCAATCCAATTTCGGTTAACTAAAATCACCAACTTGTGATGATCACCAACATGTTGACAGTGCTGTTATGGATGTTAAGTGCTTTCCGAGCAGGAGAAACCCCATGAGCCCCACAGAGAAACAGCCTTTTGCCTACTCTCCTAACACCTTTCCTTTTGATCAGTGCATGATAGACCGCTCCCCATCAGATCAAATTCCAGTTCTGTAATCAACTCATGCCTTGTGTATGAACATACAGTAGCTTGGGCAAGACAGGTTTAGCCTTGAATGCAAAGTAAAGGTGTGATTCGCCGACACATTCGCTACTCATGTTATCAGATATCTAAGTGCTCCGTGTTTTTGGAGGTGAACAGGGTACATGTTTTTCCCTACTAGTATCAGATACTTAGGGCTGGCATTATCTGTGGAACCAGTGGTTGAGTAGTAGCTTAGCTGGTTGGCACTGCCCCCACAGGAGCAGAGGTTCAAGGCAGCTTAGTTTATCTACCCCATAATCACCTCTGGGCGGACAGCCCATGATCATGGAGTAGAAGAGGGCAGGGCAAGTGTTGTACAAATCACAGCAGGACTGGACAGAGAGCATTTCTGTCATCAGTAATATGTTGTACTACAGCTTTAGTGAGTGCTTATTTCTGTCATTAGTGTTACTGATGTCATAGGAAAAAAGTAATATTCCTTTTGTTTGAGGGTGTAGGTTCTCTGTCAGTCTGGACATTGTACTGTGTATGGTCCACACTAGCCTCATAGACATGGGTATCAAGAGGCTTGTGGTACTTAGAATGTGACAACACGGAACACGTTACATTAATTCACCCGTTTAGTCTTGTGGGTCTATGCTGGGCATTTGAGGAATGTGTCTCGTTCTCAGGGAGTAAATGTCCCTTTGTCCTCGGCTGGCGCTGGGCCCAGAGCCGAGGCTGTTGCTGCTATTACAGCAATGTGTGAGACAGCGTTTCTCTCTGTGGCCACTGGATTCCACAGCCCTGTTTGTGTGCATTGGTGACATTTTAATGAGGGATTAAATGGAGCAGGCTGGCGTTTGTTGATGACAGATCTCATGTCTACAGGATATTGAAGGAAGTTTGGTCACACCAACATTAGCCTATATAGGACAGGCGTTTCCCTTTGTAACAGTGAATCGACTGTGAAACAGGCCTAGGCAAACCCATGTAATTACCCTGCCCTTGTTTAATTATTTTTTTAACCTTTATTTAACTAGGCAAGTCAGTTCAGTACCCCGGCCAACCCCTAATCCGGACAACACTGGGCGCCTCCCTATGGCACTCCCAATCACGACTGGTTGTGATACAGCCTGGAATCGAACCTGGGTCTGTAGTGATGCCTCTAGCACTGAGATGCAGTGCCTTAGACCGCTGTACCACTCGGGAGCCCTTGTAGTAGTCAAGTATGTATGTTATTCCCTACAGTTACCGGTAATAGTGCTACCAACTTTGTTTTCATTCAGCCTGCGACTGTGTATGTGTAGTCATGTGTGGGAGTATGACTTGGTGAATGTGGTAATTGGACTAGAGGTCAACCGATTACGATTTTTCAACACCGATAGCGATTTATTGCAGGACCAATTTGACTCAATTGGAGGTGTACCTGTGGATGTATTTCAAGGCCTACCTTCAAACTCAGTGCCTCTTTGCTTAACATCAAAGGAAATCTGACAAGACCTCTGAAAATAAATTGTAGGCTTCCACAAGTCTGGTTCATCCAATTTCCAAACGCCTGAAGGTTCCACGTTCATCTGTACAAACAATAGTACGCAAGTATAACACCATGGGACCATGCATCTGTCATACCGCTCAGGAAGGAGACGTGTTCTGTCTCATAGAGATGAACGTACTTTGGTGCAAAAGTGCAAATCAATCCCAGAACAACAGCAAAGGACCTTGTGAAGATGTTGCACGAAACAGGTACAAAAGTATCTATA
This sequence comes from Oncorhynchus nerka, assembly GCF_034236695.1. NCBI lineage: Eukaryota > Metazoa > Chordata > Actinopteri > Salmoniformes > Salmonidae > Oncorhynchus > Oncorhynchus nerka. The sequence continues at coordinate 32,806,840 of NC_088415.1, forward strand.
TCCACAGTAAAACGAGTCCTATATCGACATAACCTGAAAGGCCGCTCAGCAAGGAAGAAGTCACTGCTCCAAAACCGCCATAATAAGCCAGACTACTGTTTGCAACTGCACATGGGGACAAAGATCGTACTTTTTGGAGAAATGTCCTCTGGTCTCATGAAACAAATATATAACTGTTTGGCCATAATGACCATCGTTATGTTTGGAGGAAAAAGGGGGATGTTTGCAAGCCGAAGAACACCATCCCAACCGTGAAGCACGGGGGTGACAGCATCATGTTGTGGAGGTGCTTTGCTGCAGGAGGGACTGGTGCATTTCACAAAATAGATTGCATCATGAAGGAGGAAAATGATGTGGATATATTGAAGCAACATCTCAAGACATCAGTCATGAATTTAAAGCTTGGTTGCAAATGGGTCTTCCAAATGGACAATGACCCCAAGCATACTTCCAAAGTTGTGGCAAAGTGGCTTAAGGACAACAAAGTCAAGGTATTGAAGTGGCCATCACAAAGTCCTGACATCAAGCCTATAGAACATTTGTGGGCAGAACTGAAAAGGCGTGTGTGAGCAAGGAGGCCTACAAACCTGACTCGGGAACACCAACTCTGTCAGGATGAATGGGCCAAAATTCACCCAACTTATCGCGGGAAGCTTGTGGAAGGCTACCCGACGCGTTTGACCCAAGTTAAACAATTTTAAGACAATGCTACCAAATACTAATTGAGTGTATGTGAACTTCTGACCCACTAGGAATGAATGAAATAATTCTCTCTACTATTATTCTGACATTTCACATTCTTAAAATAAAGTGGTGATCCTAACTGACCTAAAACAGGGAGTTTTTACTCGGATTAAATGTCAGGAATTGTGAAACTAAGTTTAAATGTCTTTTGCCAAGGTGTATGTAAACTTCTGACTTCAAATGTATATTTATTTGTAATAATGACAATTAACACAATACTGAATGAACACTTATTTTAACTTAATATAATATCTATTTAGTCTCAAATAAATAATGAAATGTGCTCAATTTGGTTTAAATAATGCGAAACACAGTGTTGGAGAAAAAAGTTCAAGTGCAATATGTGCCATGTTAAAAAGCTAACGTTTAATTTCCTTGCTCAGAACATATGAAAGCTGGTGGTTCAATATTCCCAGTTAAGATGTTCTTGTTTGTAGTTATTTTAGGAATTATGACATGTCTCTATACCATTTGTATTTCATATACCTTTGACGATTGGCTGTTCTAATAGGCACTTTAGTATTGCCAGCTTAATCTCAGGAGTTGATAGGCTTGAAGTCAAAAACAGCGTTGTGATCAAGCATTGCTAAGAGCTGCTGGCAAACGCAGGAAAGTACTGTTTGAATGAATGCTTATGAGCCTGCTGCTGCCTACCACCGCTCAGTCTGCTTTATCAAATATCAAATCATAGACTTAATTATAATATAATAAACACAGAAATACGAGCCTTTGGTCGTTAATATGGTCAAATCCGGAAACTAATTTAGAAAATAAAATGTTTAGTCTTTCAGTGAAATACGGAAACGTTCCGTATTTTATCGAATGGGTGGCATCCCTAAGTCTAAATATTGCTGTTACATTGCACATCCTGTTATGTCATAAATATGTAAAAATTTGGCAAATTATTTCGCAACGAGCCAGGCAGCCCAAACTGTTGCATATACCCTGACTCTGCTTGCACTGAACGCAAGAGAAGTGACACAATTTTCCTAGTTAAGGAGAAGTGTATCTAAAGTTCCATGTATAACACTTGTATCTTCATCGACATTTATGATGAGTATTTCTGTAAATTGACGTGGCTCTCTGCAAAATCACCGGATGTTTTTGGAACTAGTGAACGTAACGCGCCAATGTATACTGAGATTATTTTATATAAATATGAACTTTATCGAACAAAACACATGTATTGTGTAACATGAAGTCCTATGAGTGTCATCTGATGAAGATCAAAGGTTAGTGATAAATTCTCTCTCTTTCTGATTTTTGTGACTCCACTCTTTGGCTGGAAACATGGCTGTGTTTTTCTGTGACTTGGCTCAGACCTAACATAATCGTTTGTGGTGCTTTCGCCGTAAAGCCTATTTGAAATCTAACACTGTGGTGGGATTAACAAGAAGTGTATCTTTAAAATGGTGTGAAATACTTGTATGTTTGAGGAATTTTAATTATGGGATTTCCTGTTGTTTTGAATTTGGCGCACTGCACTTTCACTGGTTGTTGTCATATCGATCCCGTTAGCGGGATCTCAGCCCTAAGAATTTAATGCAACCGCTGTGTCAGATTTCAAAAAAGCTTTATGGAAAAAGCATACCATGCAATAATCTGAGTATGGCGCTCAGAGCCCAAACAAGCCAAAAAGATATCCTCCATATTGTGCAGTCAACAGAAGTCAGAAATGACATTAAATATTCACTTATCTTTGATGATATTCATCAGAATGGAGAATCCCAGTTCCACAATCAATGTTTGTTTAGTTAGCGCATTTGGTAAACAAATCCAAACTCAAGAAGCGCGTTCACTAGGAGCAGATGAAATGTCAAAAAGTTCCGCTACAGTCCGTAGAAACATGTCAAACGAAGTATACAATCAATCTTTAGGATGTTTTTAACATAAATCAAACATAAATCTTCAATAATGTTCCAACCGGAGAATTCCTTTGTCTGTAGAAAAGCAATGGAACAGAGCTCGCTCTCACGTGAACGAGCGTCACGAGCTCAAGGCATTCTGCCAGACCTCTTGACTCATTCCCCTCTCATTCACCCCCACTTCACAGTAGAAGCATCAAACAAGGATCTAAAGACTGTTGACATCTAGTGGAAGTCGTAGGAAGTGCAACATGACCGATTTCCCACTTCCTGGTTGGATTTTTTTCTCAGGTTTTTGCCTGCCATATGAGTTCTGTTATACACAGACATCATTCAAACAGTTTTAGAAACGTCAGTGTTTTCTATCCGAATATACTAATCATGTGCATATATTAGCAACTGGGACTAAGTAGCAGGCAGTTTACTCTGGGCACCTTATTCATCCAACTACTCAATACTGCCCCCAGCCATAAGAAGTTAATATTGCCTGCTAACATGAATTTCTTAACTAAATATGCAGGTTTAAAAAATATATACTTCTGTGTATGGATTTTAAGAAAGGCATTGATGTTTATGGTTAGGTACATTTGTGCAAAGATTGTGCTTTTTTTCAGCAATGTGCTTTTGTTAAATCATCACCCATCTGGCGAAGTTGACGTAGGCTGTGATTCGATGATAAATTAACAGCCACCGCATTGATTATATGTAATGCAGGACAAGCTAGTTAAATTAACCTAGTAATATCATAAACCATGTGTAGTTAACTAGTGATTATGTGAAGATTGCTTTTTTATAAGATACGTTTAATGCTAGCTAGCAACTTACCTTGGCTCCTTGCTGCACTCGCGTAACAGGTGGTCAGCCTGCCACGCAGTTTCCTCGTGGATTGCAATGTACTCGGCCATAATCGGTGTCCAAAAATACTGATTATGAAAACTTGAAATCGGCCCTATTTAATCAGATCCCACTCAAACAGCTGTTTAAATAGCTGTTGGTGAACATTTTATTATGATTTTTTTAACAGCATGATCATTACACAGGTGCACCTTTTGCTGGGGACAACAAAAGGCCACTCTAAAATGTGCAGGTTTGTCACGCAACACGATGCCATAGATGTCTCAGTTTTTTGAGGGAGTGTGCAATTGGCATGCTGACTGTAGGAATACCAACCAGCACTGTTTCCAGATAATCAAATGTTCAATTCAGTACCAAAAGCCACCTCCAATGTCATTTTAGAGAATTTGGCTTTTTGTCCAACTGGCTTCACAACAGCAGACCACGTGTAACCATGTCATCCCAGGACCTCCACATCCAGCTTCTTCACCTGTGGGATCATCAGAAGGGGGAGGGTGGGGTGGGGTGCTAAGAAGTATGTCTGTAATAAAGGCCTTTTGTGGGGAAAAACTCATTCTGATTGGCTGGGCCTGGCTCCCCAGTGGGTGGGCTTTGCTCCCAAGTGAATGGGCCTATGCCCTCAAAGACCCATCTATGGCTGCGCTCCTGCACAGTAATGTGAAATCCATATATTTAGGGCCAACTGAATTTATTTCGATTGACTGATTTTTCAGTAAAATCTTAGAAATTGTTACATGTTGCGTTCTACTTTTTGTTCAGTGTAGTAAAATACAGTTTTACCGCCTAGCCCTAAATGCTCATTGTTCATATGTATTTATTTTCAAAAAACATTTTGATAAAAAAAATATGGTTTACATGTAAGCCAACCCCGTCTGTTTTTTCCTATAGTTGCGCACGTGTCGGTTTTGTTGCTAAACAACCACCCCGTCTATAGTCCCATGAGAATTAACATTATTTGGTAACTAGGCAGGTAAGGGACTCCCATAGGTATAGACTGACGTCAATGGAACTGAACCCGCAGGATGACCGGAAACATGGGTGTGTGTTAGGCATAGGAAAATATGTTTAGGAAAATTGGGAATGTTTTGTTTTTTAAAAACTTTTGAGCGTGCTGCTCTTTTTGCAGTGGTTTGATTTCAGTGATAATCCTCTACTCAGGATGTCTTTTCTTTTTCAGCTCCATTTAGCTGGTGTGGTGGCTCAGTTGGCGCTACTGGAATTTCCTGCTTTGTCCTGGTTCAGGTTTCACAGAATGGTCCTTCTGTCCCTTCTCTTCCCAGCACTGCCGACGTGTGTAAACAGCTCCTGTAAGAAGGCTCCCCCGCCGGTCCCTCCGCGCACTACCTCCACGCCCTACATCTCTGTGACGGTGCAGAGCAGCACTGAGTCGGCCCAGGACACATACCTGGACCAACAGGACCACCGTGGCGAGGCCAACAGCCAATCAGGACACAGCAGCAACTCTTCCGACAGCCTCTGCAACCTGCGTACAGGCAGCCTGGCCAAGGGCTCAAAGCCCCCAGTCCCCGTCGCTGCCCCTGTCCCTGCCCCGAGGGACTCCCACCCACCACCCTCCTCCACCACCACCCAGTCTTCGCCCCAGATCCAGCCCCAGAATGATACCCTAAACCCAGGCCCCAGCCTCACCCCAGACCAGGCCCTGACCCTACCAGAGCCTGTTCCCACCAAAAGGAAGCTCTCGTCTATCGGCATCCAGGTGAGCCCAGGAATCAATTTTCTAAATTGGCAAGACCGGGGTGTTCGAGTTGAATGTCTGACTTACTGTAATGTGCTGCTACACAGAGGGTGTGTAGAATGACTCATTCATTGTAGTGGTTGACCTGTAGGTGGATTGCGTTCAGCCAATCCAGAGAGAGGATCAACCGCCTCCCTCGACCAAGTTCCAGTCTATTGGAGTGCAGGTGGAGAACGGCAGGCCGTAAGTCAAATCCTTTTATCAACACAAGATTGTTGCTGTTTAGCTATTATCTCAATCTGCTGTTCAGAGCCACTTGTGTAATAGTCATCTTAATCTTCTCACATGCTCTGCGTTTACTGGAAAGGCAAAGAGACTGGCAATGTGCTTTCAGCTCCTCTCATTTTTATTTAGTTTATTTAACTAGGCAAGTCAGTTAAGAACAAATTCATATTTACAATGACAACCCACTGTTCCCCGGTAGGCCAACTGCCTTGTTCAGGGGCAGAACAACAGATTTTGACCTTGTCAGCTCGGGGATTCGATCCAGCAACCTTTCGGCCCAACTGGCCAAACGCTCTAACCACTAGACTACCTGCTGCCCCTCATGTCCTATACCTGTCAGTCAAACTCCCCTTCATAATGATGGCTTACTGTGTATGCCTGTCATTGGGAGAGGAAGTCTGACCTAGGTATTGGCTTCATAACTGCCCTTGGTCTATTTATTTGGGATACAGAGTAGAGGTCGACCGAATATGATTTTTCAACGCCGATACCGATTATTGGAGGACCATAAAAGCCAATGTCGATTAATCGGCCGATTTTTATTTATTTATTTATTTGTATTAATGACAATTACAACAATACTGAATGAACACTTATTTTAACTTAATATAATACATCAATAAAATCAATTTAGCCTCAAGTAAATAATGAAACATGTTTAATTTGGTTTAAATCATGCAAAAACAAAGTGTTGGAGAAGAAAGTAAGTGCAATATGTTCCATGTAAAATATGTGCCATGTAAGAAAGCTAACGTTTCAGTTCCTTGCTCAGAACATGAGAACATATGAAAGCTGGTGGTTCCTTTTAACATTTAACATCTTCAATATTCCCAGGTAAGAAGTTTTAGGTTGTGGTTATTATAGGAATTATAGGACTATTTCCCTCTATACCATTTGTATTTCATTAACCTTTGACTATTGGATGTTCTTATAGGCACTTTAGTATTGCCAGTGTAACAGTATAGCTTCCATCCCTCTCCTCGCTCCTCCCTGGGCTCGAACCAGGAACACATCGACAATTAGCGCGCACTAACTAGCTAGCCATTTCACTTCGGTTACACGAGCCTCATCTCGGGAGTTGATAGGCTTGAAGTCCTAAACAGCGCAATGCTTGACGCACAACGAAGAGCTGCTGGCAAAACGCACAAAAGTGCTGTTTGAATGAATGTTTACGCGCCTGCTTCTGCCTACCACCGTTCAGTCAGATACTTGTATGTTCAGTCAGATTATATGCAACGCAGAACACGCTAGATAATATCTAGTAATATCATCAACCATGTGATTATGATTGTTTTTTATAAGATAAGTTTAATGCTAGCTAGCAACTTACCTTGGCTTACTGTATTCGCGTAACTCCTTGTGGAGTGCAACGAGAGAGAGGCAGGTCGTTATTGCGTTGGACTAGTTAAGGTTGCAAGATTGGATCCCCCGAGCTGACAAGGTGAAAATATGTTGTTCTGCCCCTGAACAAGGCAGTTAACCCACTGTTCCTAAGCCGTCATTGAAAATAAGAATGTGTTAACTGACTTGCCTAGTTAAATAAAGGTGTAAAAATAAAACGGCAAATCGGCGCCCAAAAATACCGATTTCCGATTGTTATGAAAACTTGAAATCGGCCCTAATTAATCGGCCATTCCGATTAATCGGTCGACCTCTAATACAGAGGAACAGCCTGTTAAATTGTGTGCGTGTGTGACTGAGACCTAGATTCAATGACATCAAGCATTAACAGGCGATAGCCGGCAACCGCATGGCTGATGTTTTGGTGTTGTCGGAGGTGTAACTGCATTGGAGCTGTCAAATTGACGAGCAAGCTGCTCTTGTGATCATTGTCACGACGCCACGCCCAGTAAGAAGTTCAGAAGCAGAAAGTGTAGGCTACATAGAAATATAGTTCCACCTCAGACACCGGCAAAACAACCACTATGCCAATGTCTGCTAGTGCGGATCTAGTAGAATCAAGCCCTCCGTGCTCCTGTATTCTCTGGAACACCGTGTGGTCAGAGGTGCCGCAGTGATGTGTTGGTCGTCAGTCCCCAAGGTGGACCTTTTCTACATCCACAGTAAATGATCTCCGACCTGCACCAATACTAATCCGTGTGTGTCCGTCCAGACTCAGCCGGGCCAGCAGCATGGCCTCCAGACAGGAGACAGAGACAGAGCCTCAAGACTCTAAAGATGTCCCTACCTCAGAAAACAACAGTACAGTCCACTGCAACAGCCAGCCACTAGACTCCGACCCCACTGCTTCCAACGGTAAGGAGTGCGCGGTGGTGCGGCAGCCCCCTAAACATCCCTCTTTCCCGGCTAGAGCATCCGCCTCCCTCCCAGAGAGCCTGGACCCGACCTTGGATCCCTCCTTCCTGCCTCCTCCGGACCCCAGCTTGGTGGGTGGAAACGGCAGTGCCCAGGGAGATGCAGCTGCACCCAGCACCTGCCTCCGGGACGGCAACTGGTTTCTCAAACTTCTACAGGCTGAGACGGCACGCATGGAAGGCTGGTGTCAACAGATGGAGCAGGAGACCAAAGACAAGGACATCTCAGAGGAGGGTACGAGACACACAGTACACCATACTCTTAACTAGCTAAATGTATAAGACACATACGATACTCACTCTGATAGGAATACAGGGGCTTTCAGAGAGTAAGAGACAGTCAATCATACACACTGTATACAGTAGACCAAATCAGTTCAATAGTAGTATTTGACTAAACAAAATTAGAGAATCTATCAGTTCTCTAACATGGATTTGGCATTGAAAATATGTCCTCCTCGTCTCTGAAACCCTAAGACAACAGACTGTCCTTATCAGCTCCTGTCTGCTGTTAGCGATTGGAGATGGCAGGGCATGCTAATGGTTAGCAGCTAACGCTGCTCATTATCTAGTGGATCGGAGCTTCCCTTCAGTCTTCTAGAGCTACTGTAGACATTAATTGAATCTGTTTGATCTTCCTATGATCTGTCTCAGGCAGGCAGATAATATTCCTCCACCTGTATTGCGGGTATTTAATGATTGTGTAATGAACACGATTGACTCCCACATCAGATTGTTCATCAGCTATTTTCTCACTGGACCTGTACTGTATAGTCGTGGCCAAAAGTTTTGAGAATGACGCATATTAATTTTCACAAAGTCTGCTGCCTCAGTGTCTTTAGATATTTTTGTCAGATGTTACAATGGAATACTGAAGTATAATTACAAGCATTTCATAAGTGTCAAAGGCTTTTATTGACAATTATGTGAAGTTGATGCAGAGTCAATATTTGCAGTGTTGACCCTTCTTTTTCAAGATCTCTGCAATCCGCCCTGGCATGCTGTCAATTAACTTCTGGGCCACATCCTGACTTATGGCAGCCCATTCTTGCATAATCAATGCTTGGAGTTTGTCAGAATTTGTGGGTTTTTGTTTGTCCACACGCCTCTTGAGGATTGACCACGAGTTCTCAATGGGATTAAGGTCTGGGGAGTTTCCTGACCATGTACCAAAAATATTTATGTTTTGTTTCCCGAGCCACTTAGTTATCACTTTTGCCTCATGGCAAGGTGCTCCATCATGCTGGAAAAGGCATTGTTCGTCACCAAACTGTTCCTGGATGGTTGGGAGAAGTTGCTCTCAGAGGATGTGTTGGTACCATTCTTTATTCATGGCTGTGTTCTTAGGCAACATTGTGAGTGAGCCCACTCCCTTGGCTGAGAAGCAACCCCACACATGAATGGTCTCAGGACGCTTTACTGTTGGCATGACACAGGACTGATGGTAGCGCTCACCTTGTCTTCTCCGGACAAGCTTTTTTCCGGATGCCCCAAACAATCGGAAAGGGGATTCATCAGAGAAAATTACTTTACCCCAGTCCTCAGCAGTCCAATCCCTGTACCTTTTGCAGAATATCATTCTGTCCCTGATGTTTTTCCTGGAGAGAAGTGGCTTCTTTGCTGCCCTTCTTGACACCAGGCTATCCTCCAAAAGTCTTCTCACTGTGCGTGCAGCTGCACTCACACCTGCCTGCTGCCGTTCCTGAGCAAGCTCTGTACTGGTGGTGCCCCGACCCCGCAGCTGAATCAATTTTAGGAGACGGTCCTGGCGCTTGCTGGACTTTATTGGGCGTCCTAAAGCATTTTCCACAACAATTGAACCGCTCTCCTTGAAGTTCTTGATGATCCGATAAATGGTTGATTTCGGTGCTATCCTACTGGCAGCAATATCTGTGCCTTTTTGTGCAAAGCAATGATGACGGCACGTGTTTCCTTGCAGGTAACCATGATTGACAGAGGAAGAACAATGATTCCAAGCACCACCCTCCTCTTCAAGCTTCCAGTTTGTTATTTGAACTCAATCAGCTTAACAGAGTGATCTCCAGCCTTGTCCTCGTCAACACTCACACCTGTGTTAACGAGAGAATCACTGACATGATGTCAGCTGGTCCTTTTGTGGCAGGGCTGAAATGCAGTGGAAATGTTTTTGGGGGATTCAGTTCATTTGCATGGCAAACAGGGACTTTGCAATTTAATTGCAATTCATCTAATCACTCTTCATAACATTCTGGAGTATATGCAAATTGCCATCATACAAACTGAGGCAGCAGACTTTGTGAAAATTAATATTTGTGTCATTCTCAAAACTTTTGGCCACGACTGTATAGACTTACTTTATTATGCAAATGTTAAGACTGAAGTTTAACAGTGTATAAGGTCCTTTAAAAAAGGATAATGTCCCCAGCAATGTAAATTCCACACTGAATTGAAAACGGTAGCTGAGGACCAGTATTCATGTTAAATGAAGGTCACATAACCATACCATTTTCCTTATCCTCATAAACTAGATGAATTCACTAAATATTGGTGTCTGTGCCCATTTGAATAATGTTTAACTACCTGCATGTTGTTGAGGTTGTGATTGCTGACTGGCTGTTATCTGTGTAGTGATGGGCACGGTCCGCAGTGCAGTGGGCAGTGCCCAACTCCTCATAGCCCAGAAGTTCCAGCAGTTCAGAGGACTCTGTGACGAGAACCTTGTGAGTGGCACTAACCCTTTCAAAATCCCTGTTAATCTGGTATATTTCAATATGCTGTTTTGAGTCTCGGCATGCAGAGGTTGAGTTTAATAGCTCCCCCTGGCAATGAGGCAACACACCCATCTCTGTAACAAATTACTCATTGGTGCTAAATCTTCCAGAAAGTGAATAATGTTATAATTCATTTTATATGATTTATTTAAGTGTCATACACCTACTGGTGCCGAGCCCACATGTGCTTGCAAGACACTACTAAACACCATACCATTTTCCTTGTACTCAAAATATATATTTTTGCAAATGATAAGCACATACAATAATTATGGAAAGTACAGGTACCATCTAGCCACACTACACCAGCTGTACATTTCTCCTGTTATGTAATGTTATGTAATGTCACTGTGTCTAGACAAGCCAATCAGCCCCACATTTTAAACCTGTGCTGTTCTTCTTCCTGTCGGTTAGAATGTGAATGCCAACCCTCAGCCCACAGCTCAGGACCTGGCAGGGTTCTGGGACCTCCTGCAGCTCTCTGTAGAGGACATTAGTGTCAAGTTTGATGAGCTCTGGCAACTCAAGGCCAACAACTGGCAGCTGCCGGAGAAGGTATTGGAATCACACAACATATCACCTCAATAGATACTGTTTACATCCTAACAGATATTCTTAATGGGTTTGCTTTGCAACATCTCTTCATCCTAATCTCTCTCTCGTCGTCAGGAAGAGAAGAAGCCTGCACCCCCCGTTGTGCCAAAGAAGACATCCAAGCCCAAGCTGAGCCCTGGGAAGGACCGGAGCATAGATTCGGCAGTGGACAAGCAGCGGCATGAGGCCAGGAAACGCCTGATGGCGGCCAAACGTGCGGCGTCCGTACGACAGAACTCTGCCACGGAAAGCTCAGACAGCATTGAGATCTACGTCCCCGAGGCCCAGACACGCCTCTGAGAACGGACCACCATTGGCACCCTGCTCCCCCCACATTTAAGGAACAGCCACAAACACACACACACTAGTGAACACACACACACCATGCTCCCCATGAAGGAACAGCCTCAAACACAGTAGAGAAACACCCAGAGGCGCAGAGGTTGGTCCCCTAATTGCAGCGCAGCGTCTGATAGGACGAGAGCACAGGACCGCAAAAAATGCAGAACAATGCAAAACTTTTTCCTTCCTGGCTGCCATGGAGACAGAGACCTGAACAGACATTTAGTACTATTGTTATTAATATTATATTAAATATTGTTTTCTCCTAAACTATATCAAGAAGAATCTTGGATAAAAGGACATTCTTATTCCTTGTGAGCTTAAGAATCTTGGTATCCCAGAAGTTTACTCTCTTCTCACCCCCTCACTGCTTCTGAGTCTGCGAGCTGGGCTGGGCTCTCTCGTTTACGAGCTACGGACCACCACACTCAGGATACACACAGGTGTACTCACTCACGGTCCACACACACAGTCTTCCTCTTCTCACTTTGTATTAGGCTGCCACTGCATTGGTTGTGGACGGCAAGCTTTACTGTGTATGGAATCAAATCTATATGAGATGATGGGGTTGTCGTGTACAGAGGTAGGACACAGTCAGAAGACCAGAGGAAGACCGTAGCATTAGATCTATCTCACACTCTGGCTATTAGTAGGATGGGTCTTTTTTTAAATGTTCTTTACCAGATTGTTTGTTAGACAAGGTCCAGTGTTCAGTACTAAGTTATTTTTTTTATAGAACAGGTACATGTACTGTCATGATGATATTTGCACATGATGCAATCATTAACTCTCGCTCATAAACACACACTGTGCTGTCTGTCAGCGTCTGTGCAGACTCATGTTTTGTCTTATATGCCCTTTTTAGGGAAGAAGAGAGATTACTATGGCCAGTTGATGTGTGCTACAGTAGGAATGTAAAATGCATTGAAAATAACTTGTTGACTGCACCTTCCACTCCAACTGTTTACCCCAGATCAAGTCAGCGCCCTTCTGTTTCCCTGTTTATTCTGGCTACTTATTTGGTGCAGGGGACCATGTGTATCTCTATTTATTACATTCCCAGTTTCACACTCAACCTCCTTTACAGGGACTCCCAAGCAGCATTGCTTCAATTTGAATCAGAAAGGGGAATTGACTATAAGCTCCCTGTCTTCCCTGATTACAAAGACTGATTTATTTTCACCTACATAGGCCAGAGCTCTGCAAGTGGTTTCGGGAGACAACTAGTATAAGTAAAATTGAACATTTGAGATGGCAACGTAAAAATGATTCTGATGTCCAGTCCAAAAAAACAACCCCTAGCCTCTAAACGTTCCATTTATTTCCACATCTGAAGCGATAGGTAATAGCCAAACGATATGTAATGAGTGTACCTAGTCATGCAATCCACGATACTGCTTCCTCCAGTCTAATTCTTAGACTAGGGGTTGTTTTCTGACTGGGCTGAGTTTTCTCAGGGTGAGCACTCAGTCACTTAACACACCAACAGTCAAACCAACAGCACTTTGGTCATACCCCATTAATAACCACCACTTGATTGGTCAAAGCCTTAACTCAAACTGTCTGAAATGAATAATGATCCAAAAGAATGAATACATACCATACATTATAAAGAAATCTATTTGCGTAAGTATCACCCATCTGTGCATTCAAAAGGTCCGAATCAAAGTATTGGTGTCTGGTCAAGTACTATTCCTGTTTTGTAGACGTGTTTCAGACTATGCTCCAGCTGAATTATTGTAGTCATATTGGTGTCTGGCAGCTTGACCTTTCATTCCTTTATACAGAAAAATGCACATTGAGGAGATTCAGGGACTAGGGTACATTATTTTTAAGCATTTTATTTTGTATGAGACATTTCATGTGACCTGTTTTGAATTTGTTTGACCTGTGCTACAATGGTTATTGGTATTTTTCTGGGTTTGTAGAGTTGATGGTGCTGCACAGGATTGACCATTGTACTGAGATGGTGTGGAATTAAATGCCTTTTCAAGAGAAACATTTCACCATCACTGAAACAGGCTTATTCCCACTATCGCAGGACTATAACATGCATGTAAATGAGCTTTCAGCTTTGCATTTCTCGTAACATGAAAGTTAATTTTCGCAAATGAATCTTAACGTTCCACTCATTCTCTGAATTCCAAATCAAACCCCTAGCCAAGGCACTTCTGTAGATCTGAAACTATAGGACAGGTTGTAGGCCGTCATTGTAAATAAGAATTTGTTCTTAGCTGACTTGCCTAGTTAAATAAAGCACTATGGTGCAAGAAATTCCACCCAGTCTAACCGAAGCAAATAACCTCTGATCAAAGGTAATGTGATGTTATGCATACACCTATGTGAGGGATTGATTTGGAATTTAGAAATGGATCATCTGCAATTTCAGGATCTCAGTGCTACTTGTCCCCTTGAAGAGCTGGCTCTCCCCCCCTAAATGGTCAACACCTTTGTCACATGGCTGCTCCCAATGTGCTGATCTGATCCACAGTCAGTTTTGTATTTTTATCTCATAATGTCAAAAAATAGAGAGAATTAGAAGAACTGGGAAAGCAGCTGATGCAGTACCAGGATGTTAGTTATTTTGTTTATTTGTAATACATCAACTACAGACATGTACATTTCATTGTCCAAAGAAATCATTAAACATCCCTTTGTTACAGTACATTTCCTTGTCACCATCATTATACTGTTCTATTATACTAATTTATATATGTAATATTAGCTCAGATGCTAATATTACAGATGATCGCTGTCGTCAACAATAGTTAGCTATATGTTATACCCTAAACGCATGAACCATATCTCTTTGAATGGCCATCCTCATAGCTCAGAGTCATGTAAACCTATTGAGATCATTTTACCAATCACAAGCTGTTTTCTGTCAGGGGATGGAGATGGCTATATTATGTCTCGTGTCATTCAGGGTTGGTGAATTGGTCTTAGTCAATTGCAAAGATCCTTTTAACACATTTCACTATATTGATTGAAGATATAAGTGGAAGGGAAATCAGACTTAAGATTTCATTTTATCATCTATCTTTAATCATTACAGTGAAATGTGTTAAAGACAAATCTTTGCAATGCACTGGCACAGCATAGGCTCCAGAATTTAGATCTTGTTTCTAGATTAGATTCCTTCAGAATCAGGAGCCTGGAAGGATCGAACCCTTTAGTCCCACACTACTTCAAGAGAACATGGCCTGATTAGGGATCGTCAGGCAGTTTGTATACTACTTGAGATAAAGGGCTATAATGGACACAGGAAGGGCCAACCCCTGATGGCATATATCCTGTTGAGAATGGATGATGCAAAACTCTTCAGTCATCTGGCTTGGATTGTTAGAACTGATGATCTTGATTGTATCCTTAACGTCAATAACATTTTCCCTTGAATCTCTTTCAGGGTAATGTGGGACACTAACAAAATCCCCTACTATACCATCTATTCTACATAGATGAACTTTTCTATGGACAGATGCACTTTATAATCTCATTTACCTGACTGTAGCTATACCTCCTTAGACTTGTCACTGGTGATTACACTATTCCCATTAACCAACTCCTCTTTGAGAGATGCAAATAGTGAAACATACATAAATAAATTAGACAAAGAGGACCATTTAGATACTACTGGTCATTATTTACAAATCAAGCACATTCTATTCTATTGATAAGGGATTGTTCATATGGTATACTAGTTAGACACTGTGAGGTTTGTTTCTTTTGAAAGAATAAAGAATTGTGATTACTATTCAAATATGTGGATATTTATTTTCAGTGTGTAAATGCAGAGTAGCAAAATGTATCATAGAGCACCCCCTACTGGCATCTAGATGGTAGGCCTATTGACCTCAGACAAACAAACCAATGCTGCGTTCAAGTCATGTCGGAAATTCAGGACCTCCAAGATAAAGTGAGAATATAAATTGCATTCTCCAGGAGTCCTTTCTCCTTGCTACCTTCTCAAAACCCATTGGATGCGAAAGCCAGAGGTATCTCCCTGCTGACCTTCTCCGATAGGTGTTGAGAAGGAGACAAGGAGAGAGGACGCGAGCAGTGTGCTAATTGTGATTCTCCCAAAATGAACGTAAGTTATTTGGTAGAGCTTCCTATTGGTTGATTCTGATACGGATTCACATACTCGTGGGAAATAGGAAACTGGGAAGTGGTAAGTCCCACATGATTGTGTTCAAGTGCTTTTGAAGTAGGAACAATTCTTCAACCAATAAACCTGAAGAATATGGTCGGAATAGCTACATTATCCATATTGTTAAGGGTGTAATTATTTAAAAAACTATTTGTTGAAAAGGCAAATGGTCAGTGTTGAAATGACAACTAGGGTAACAACATTTTCTTTGAGTTTGTCATTTGTAATTCTAATTTGAAGGGTCAATCAAATTAAATTTCCCCCTGGGAACTAGGGGCTTCCATTAACTCAGATAGCACTTGAAGGTGGCATCATCTTTCTACAACAAGTAAGTAAGTAGAACATTTTCCAACATGACGTTAGCGCACAACACCAATTTTAGATACACGAATAAATGAATGTGTGACATAAAACAGGGCGTTAAGCCTCATTTCGAAATAGAGACCATAACTCTCTCTCTCCCTCTCTCCATTATTGTGATCCTCATCTCTCGCCCGCTCTCTCTCACACAGAACACATATACACATTCACACACACAGCTAGCATGACAACGTTGACATGACAATGTTTTCTAAAGTTATTGTGATCATATCTCTCTCTCACACACACACACACACTTATTGTCATTAACTAAATAGATATCAAAATGTTAGCAGATAGCTACAACTAACGGCTACAACAGGTAAAAATTAGGATTAGCCAGAGAGCTAACATTAGCTATCTTAAATTAGCCAGCTAAGTTTGCTAACGTTAGCTAGCAAGCAAATCTTTTCTTGAAGTTCTTCTCCCCAACAAACACCGTTTTACTTACAAAAGTAGAACAAGAATGCAAAGGAACAGGGACTACCACTAAAACGGTAGTGGTTTTCCAGCTGTGTTGTTGTGTAGCCTACTGGGCACTCTGTCCCAACTGCCATATGGAATGTTGATCGATGTGCTTCAGCAAGCAGGCTGCCTGCTGGCAGAGACATATTGCTACGCATGAAGCACAGATTCAAATCAAAGTTTTAGCTGTAACTGATATGCCTACCTCCTTATTTAGCTACTGAAATTAAAATACAATTACTGCATGCATTATGTGAATTGCTTTAAAGTGGCAATCAGCAGTAGAAACAATAACAAAGCGGTCGGTAAAAAGCTGAGGAATGGGGCTGGAGAAATGTAACCTCTTTCAAATTCATAGACAGAGCTATGAATTAAATATTTACAGTTTTACCCACGTTTTGAGGCTATATAGTGTTTGTTTACATTTTATGTTTACGAACATTAGAGTAAAACAAGCTTATATTTTGTGTTCTGATGTGGAAAGACATTTATAAGTTATATTTTTCAAGAATCAATGGGTACATATTCATTTATAAGTCCAAAAATGGATGTAGCAACTGCTGATTGCCACTTTTTAAGGGAAAATATAATTTTGTACAAATTATTGATGGAAATAAAACAGATGAAAAATAGGGTTTTGTAAATCCTGGTGGATTGTAGTAGGAGATTGAAATAAAACAGATGAAAAATAGGGTTTTGTAAATCCTGGTGGATTGTAGTAGGAGATTGAAATAAAACGGATGAAAAGTAGGGTTTTGTAAATCCTGGTGGATTGTAGTAGGAGATTGAAATAAAACAGATTGACATATGCGTTATTTGCTCAATTGTGAAAACAAAATGAGTTAGTCATAAAAGAACACCAAAACATCATTCAGTGCAACAGAAAAACAATCTGCAGCACAATAAACCGTGCAATTAACTAACACAAAAGATTACCATTATAAGCCAACACACACAGCAAGCTACCGGATACCATTAATTAAACAACCATTATTTCACTGTACTGCAGTTTTACTGCATTTAACTGCAGTGAATTGTTGTAAGGGTATCCTGTATTATTGTGTATGTTTATCTAACATGCTGGTAGCCTAGAAAAAAAATGTTATGGAAGTGAATGTGCACTTTTAAATTGGATGGACCACAATTACGAAAAACACTGCCTTTGGTAAACGCAAAAGCATTTATAGCATCAGAGATTCTCTAAATTAGGGACCATCTATGACAGCTATATGACCACAGAGACGGTCACAAATTAGAGCTTTTAATGACCTAGCAAATTTGATGACGTGGAGGTGAAATACAGGGCCATCAGAAAGTATTCACCCCCCTTGACTTTTTCCACATTTTGTTGTGTGACAGCCTGAATATAAAATGTATCAAAATGTAGATTGTGTCACTGATCTACACATACAGTTGAAGTCGGAAGTTTACATACACCTTAGCCAAATACATTTAAACTCAGTTTTCACAATTCCTGACATTTAATCCTAGTAAACATTTGCTGTCTTAGGTCAGTTAGGATCACCACTTTATTTTAAGAATGTGAAATGTCAGAGTAATAGTAGAGAGAATGATTTATTTCAGCTTTTATTTCTTTCATCACATTTCCAGTGGGTCAGAAGTTTACATACACTCAATTAGTATTTGGTAGCATTGCTTTTAAATTGTTTAACTTGGGTCAAACATTTCGAGTAGCCTTCCACAAGCTTCCCACAATAAGTTGGGTGAATTTTGGCCCATTCCTTCTTCCAGAGCTGGTGTAACTGAATCAGGTTTTTTAGGCCTCCTTGCTTGCACACGCGTTTTCAGTTCTGCCCACAAATTTTCTATGGGATTGAAGTCAGGGCTTTGTGATGGCCACGCCAATACCTTGACTTTGTTGTCCTTAAGCCATTTTGCCACAACTTTGGAAGTATGCTGGAGGTCATTGTCCATTTGGAAGACCCATTTGCGACCAAGCTTTAACTTCATGACTGATGTCTTGAGATGTTGCTTCAATATATCCACATAATTTTCCACCTCATGATGTCATCTATTTTGTGAAGTGCACCAGTCTTTCCTGCTTCAAATCACCTCCACAACATGATGCTGCCACCCCCATGCTTCACGGCTGGGATGGTGTTCTTCTGCTTGCAAGCCTCCCCCTTTTTCCTCCAAACAACAATGATCATTATGGCCCCATGTGCAGTTGCAAACCGTAGTCTGGCTTTTTTATGGCGGTTTTGGAGCAGTGTCTTCTTCCTTGCTGAGCGGCCTTTCAGGTTATGTCAATATAGGACTCGTTTTACAGTGGATATATAGATACTTTTGTACCCGTTTCCTCCAGAATCTTCACAAGGTCCTTTGCTGTTGTTCTGGGATTGATTTGCACTTTTCGCACTAAAGTATGTTCATCTCTAGGAGACAGAACGCGTCTCCTTCGTGGTCCCATGGTGTTTATACTTGCGTACTATTGTTTATACAGATGAACGTGGCCCTTCAGGTGTTTGGAAATTACTCCCAAGGATGAACCAGATTTGTGGAGGTCTACAATTTTTTCCGAGGTCTTGGCTGATTTCTTTTGATTTTCCCATGATGTCAAGCAAAGAGGCACTGAGTTTGAAGGTAGACCTTGAAATACATCCACAGGTACAGCTTCTAAATCAGTGACATCATTTTCTGGAATTTTCCAAGCTGTTTAAAGGCACAGTCAACTTAGTGTAGGTAAACTTCTGACCCACTGGAATTGTGATACAGTGAAATAATCTGTCTGTTAACAATTGTTGGAAAAATTACTTGTTTCATGCATAAAGTAGATGTCCTAACCGACTTGCCAAAACTATAGTTTGTTAACAGGAAATTTGTGGAGTGGTTGAAAAACAAGTTTTAATGATTACAACCTAAATGTATTTAAACTTCCAACTTCAACTGTATTTAAGATTATGGAACGTATGATTTCTGAGAAGTTAACTTACTTCCTGGAGAGCAGTGTGCTAGTATCATCACATCAGAGTGGGTTCATGAAGGGGATGGGAACTATGGACCCAGTGTTCTGCTTGGAAGGAAGTCTCAGGTGTACAAGGAGACTGTTGTAGCTGTGTTTTTTATGTGTGGAAGGTGTATGATATGATGTGGAAGGAGGGGTTGTTAATCAAACTTAATATTATGGGGGTTGGAGGAAGAATGTACAACTAAATAAAGGATTTCCTGTTTGGAAAGTCTATTCAGGTGAGGGTGGTGAAAATCTGTATCAGGCAGCTACCTGGTGGATAACGATACACCGCAGGGGAGCGTGATTAGTCCTCTGTTGTTCTCAATTATGATCAATGATGTTTACTCTCAGGTGCGGCCGGATATTGGGAGGTCGTTATTTGCAGATGATGGGGCCTTATGGAAGAAATGTGCCATACGTAGTCAGGAAGGAACAGGAAGCAACTGATGAGAGAGAGCGATTGGCATTAATGTGGGGATTCAGACAGTGTTCTTTACCAGGAGGAAGGTGGGAGATGAGGTACACTTGAAGTTATATGGGAGTAACTTGGAGAGGGTGGGGGCCTTCAGGTTCCTTTGGGTGTACTTTGACACTAGGCTGACCTGGGCAGAACACATTGAGAGAGTGGTGGGAAAGTGTAAGAAGTGTCACACCCTGATCTGTTTCACCTGTCTTGTGATTGTCTCCACACCCTCTGGGTGTCGCTTATTTCCCTGGGGTAAATATCCTTGTGTTTCCTGTCTCTCTGTGCCAGTTCATCTTGTATGCCTTTCAAGTCAACCAGCGGTTTTCCCGTACTCCTGCTTCTATTCTCTTTTACTAGTCCTCCCGGTTTTTGACCCTTGCCTGTTTTCTGGACTCCGTACCCGCCTGCCTGACCATTCTGCCTGCCCTGACCTCAAGCCCACCTGCCACTCTGTACCTCCTGGACTCTGAACTGGTTTTGACCTTTTGCCTGTCCACAACCATTCTATTGCCTACCCCTTTTGGATTGTTAAATAAATATCAAGACTCAAACCATCTGCCTCCCATGTCTGCATCTGGGTCTCGCTTGTGCCCTTATAAAAAGGTGATGTGGAAGGAGTGGGGGGCTGGCCGTTCCTCATTGAGGACCATGTATATTGCATTAATCTGATCTTTAATAAACTATGACAGTACTGCATATGGTTTGGCAGCCCAGACCTCATTAGAAGGCTAGATGTCATAAAGGGGCAAGGACTCAGAATATTGGGGCGTTTCAGACCTCCCTAGTGTCTGCACTACAGGTGGAGATGGGGGATATTTTTTATTTATTTCACCTTTATTTAACCAGGTAGGCAAGTTGAGAACAAGTTCTCATTTACAATTGCGACCTGGCCAAGATAAAGTAAAACAGTTCGACACATACAACAACACAAAGTTACACATGGAGTAAAACAAACATACAGTCAATAATACAGTAGAAAAATAAGTCTATATACAATGTGAGCAAATGAGGTGAGATAAGGGAGGTAAGGACACTTTTTTTATTTTTTTATTTAGATAAATAAAAATAAGGCCATGGTGGCGAAGTAAATACAATAAAGCAAGTAAAACACTGGAATGGTAGATTTGCAGTGGAAGACTTGTAGATGACCTGGAGCCAGTGGGTTTGGCGACGAGTATGAAGCGAGGGCCAGCCAACGAGAGAGTACAGGTCGCAGTGGTGGGTAGTATATGGGGCTTTGATGACAAAACGGATGGCACTGTGATAGACTGCATCCAATTTGTTGAGTAGAGTGTTGGAAGCTATTTTGTAAATGACATCGCCGATGTCGAGGATTGGTAGAATGGTCAGTTTTACGAGGGTATGTTTGGCAGCATGAGTGAAGGATGCTGTGTTACGAAATAGGATTCTAGATTTAATTTTGAATTGGAGATTCTTAATATGAGTCTGGAAGGAGAGTTTACAGTCTAGCCAAACACCTAGGTATGTGTAGTTGTCCACATATTCTAAGTCAGAACCGTCCAGAGTAGTGATACTGAACGGCAGGTGTGGGCGGGGGTCGGTTGAAGAGCATGCATTTAGTTTTATTTTCATTTAAGAGCAGTTGGAGGCTATGGAAGGAGAGTTGTATTGCATTGAAGCTGGTCTGGAGGTTAGTTAACGCAGTGTCCAACGAGGGGCCAGAGGTATACAGAATGGTGTCATCTGCGTAGAGGTGGATCAGAGAATCACCAGCAGCAAGAGCGACATCATTTATGTATACAGAGAAAAGAGTCGGCCTGAGAATTGAACCCTGTGGCTCCCCCATAGAGACGACCAGAGGTCCGGACAACATGCCCTCCGATTTGACACACTGCACTCGATCGGAAAAGTAGTTGGTGAACCAGGCGAGGCAATCATTTGAGAAACCAAGGCTGTTGAGTCTGCCGATAAGAATGTGGTGATTGACAGAGTCGAAAGCCTTGGCCAGGTCGATGAATACTGCTGCACAGTAATGTCTCTTATCGATGGCGGTTATGATATCGTTTAGGACCTTGAGTGTGGCTGAGGTGCACCCATGACCAGCTCTGAAACCAGATTGCATAGCGGAGAAGGTATGGTGGGATTCGAAATGGTCAGTAATCTGTTTGTTAACTTGGCTTTCGAAGACCTTAAGAAAGGCAGGGTAGGATAGATATAGGTCTGTAGCAGTTTGGGTCTAGAGTGTCTCCCCCTTTGAAGAGGGGGATGACCGCGGCAGCTTTCCATTCTTTGGGAATCTCAGACGATACGAAAGAGAGGTTGAACAAGCTAGTAATAGTGGTTGCAACAATTTTGGCAGATCATTTTAGAAAGAGAGGGTCCAGATTGTCTAGCCTGGCTGATTTGTAGGGGTCCAGAATTTGCAGCTCTTTCAGAACATCAGCTATCTGGATTTGGGTGAAAGGGAAATGGTTGAGGCTTGGGCGATTTGCTGTGGGGGGTGCAGGGCTGTTGACCGGGGTAGGGGTAGCCAGGTGGAAAGCATCGCCAGCCGTAGAAAAATGCTTATTGAAATTCTCAATTATAGTGGATTTATCGGTGGTGACAGTGTTTCCTAGCCTCAGTGCTTTCCTAACTGCCTGTGTATATTGGTTTCTAACTTCCCTGAAAAGTTGCATATCACGGGGGCTATTCGATGCTAATGCAGAACGCCACAGGATGTTTTTGTGCTGTTCAAGGGCAGTCAGGTCTGAACCAAGGGCTGTATCTGTTCCTGGTTCTAAATCTTTTGAATAATATAATCACTAACCAGGACGACTAATGGACAAGGCATATTAGGGAGAGGCATGCGTAGCCGAGTGATCATAGGGATCCAGTGAGTGGTTGGGCTGGCTGGAGACCGGGGCTAGCAAGCTATCAGAAGGGCCTTAGATGGACGTGGCAATGGAGGAAAGTCTGTTTTAGCCTCCGCGTGTGGTGACGTCGATAGACCAGTCGTGATGGATTAGTTGGGTTCCGAGTAGCAGAGGGGTCCAAGTCCAATTGGCAAAATAGGTATAGTGGCCCAAGAAATTGGCCGATGTACCTATTCAGCTAACAGTCCAATATGCTCTAGACAGCTAGTGGGCCGTGGCTAGCAGGCTAGCAGATGGGCATTCAGGGGACGTCGAGACGGAGGGGCTTGTTGGAAGAAAAAAAACCTCGGGCAGATTACGTCGGTAGTCCAGTCGTGATGGATAAGCAGGGCTTCGTTGAGTAAAAGGGGCTCAGGCCAATTGGAAAAATAGGTGCCATTGCCTTTGCAGATTAGGAGACAGCAGCTGGCAATTAAATATTGCGTGTTGATCCATCTGATTTGTTTAGTAGACGTCTGGATACTGTGTATCAGGATTTTGTGGCCATTTACACAGATTGTTCAAAAGATCCAAGGACAGGATATACTGGGTCAGCATTTGTAGTGCAGGAATGTGGGGTGGTAGTCAGGAAACATATTACAGGTCATCTGGCTGTATATACAACAGAGCTGATGGCCATACTGTTGGCCTTGCAGTGGGTGGAGGAAGTCAAACAGAGTAGTTATTTGCTCTGATTAATGTGCAGAGTTGATGAGTTTGCAGTTCTTTAGCTCACGTAGCAGACAAGATCTGCTTTATGATGTACTACAAACACATTGCAGGATTAGACATGAGTATACAGATAAGAGTTACTTGGGTCCCAGACCATGTGGGGGTGGAGGGGAATGAGGCAGTTGATGTACTGGCTAAACAAGCACTTGGTAGTGGGGATGTTAATGTTGTAGTTTCAATGAGCAAGGCAGTGGGAAAAAGCCTGATATGGATAGTGATGGTGCAGAGATGGCAGGAGCATTGTAATAGAGATACTAAGAGTAGGCATTTGTTTCAAGCACAGAGGAAATTCAGGGAGGACGGCAGAAAGGGACAAAGGAGAGGAGGCTCTTTTTACAAATTAAGGGTGGGACACAGCCGATTGAATAATACTTTCATGTTATAGGAAAGCATCCAATAGGAAAGTGTGATTATTGCCAGGAAACAGAAACAGCGGAGTGTGTATTGATACAGTGTGGGCAGCAGGAGAGGAAAAGAGAGGCTGAGATTTAGTATGAGGGAGAAGGGGATACAGGAAATTAGTTTAAAGAGTATATCGACTAGAAGGTCATTAGATACATTCTCACATATTTTCAATTTTTTAAGAGAAACGGGGCTCACAGGTAGGATTTCGTTTATCCTTCTCTGGCCCACACTCCAGTACAGCAGGTGGGGGTAATGCGGATGCCAACCGCAGACAAACCCCACCGAAGAAGATTACCAGCAAAGATGTTTATAACTAAACTAAGATGGACCACAGACTGTCGTTTCCAATGGGAACATGAGTCATAGTGGGCAGAACAAGCAGAGGTGGGCAGAGCCAAGCACGAGCTAGTGAGATTATATTAGCCCGTTCTAGCATAAATCTGCATATTTCCGCTAGAGAACGTCTACTCTTGGAAAGTGCGTGTGTGCAATAACTCAATTCGCCTTTGCACTCCCTCTAAACAACGCGATTTTTTTACAACTTTTTCAAAGGGTAATGTCTACAAAACCTAGTCCACTCTGTTCATAACATATTGTAGTTTTGGGAACAGAACATTTTGTTTACTTTTTTTTCATGCTTCACATTCATACATCCGATGAAATATCTGTCTCATTGTTCTATCTGTGTTACCGGTGTGTCCATCATTAGTCAGTGCGCAGGTTGATTTCCTTCCCGCAGTGTCCGGGGGGAGGAGCCAAACAATAGAATACCTCGGAGCTCGACAGCAGACAGATGAAATAGCTACTGTACTGAGTGGTTACTAAGTGACTCACCAAAGCGATACATTGTGTCTGTCGACTCACTTGTTGTCATTTTGGTAAGTGCTTCTGTAAACTATCCGTCGTGCTGAGGATAATCTGTTTTTGTTGCATAGTATGACGTTGCAGTAAAAATCTTGCTAAAGTTGTAGCTGAACCGGGTTTATGTCTTCACGTTGTTTTAGATAGAACAAGCGTGTCATATGAACGTGTGAAAAAATAAACCAACCGGTCACTTTCTTCAGATGTAAAGGGGATGTATTATGCTTAGCTAGCTAGACATATTTTGCACTGTAACAATAGATAGGCGTATTTATAGGCTAACTAGATAAAAAATATAGAAAAATATTTACTCAGCTAGCTTGCTATGGTTATTTGAAAGTAAACAATTTAAGCAATCTGGGAAGATGGACTAAACAACTATGTTATCTGCAGAATCCTCTGCAGAGATGACCTCACTTAGCTAGTGTCCTGACCTCTCAGTCCCAGAGAGAGTCCCCAGCCAGGCTACCCTGCCGTGAAAGGACCAGTCATTGGACAGTATAGTGACAGTGTGCTGTGTCTACTAGCATCATGGCTGCCAGCCAGCAGAAAGGCACTGCAGTTCTGGAAAGTTCAGCAGAGGGAAAGAGAACGGAACTCAGGGCTAATGAAGTACTGAAGAAATGCTGTAAGTACTAGTGTCTTGTCTGCTAGCCTCATATACTCCTGTCTATTCTGGTCCCTTTCCTCTATTAACCCAATTAGGTTAAATGTCAACCTGATCTTTGAGTATTCATTGCAAGCTGTTGCATAACCAATGTTCCTCCGACAATAGGCAATGACAATAGGCAATTACGTTGATTAAATTGAATTGAATTTGGCAGTGCAGAATCTAACATTTAGAAATTTAGATATTAACACAAAATGCCCTTTTTTGTAAGTAATCAGCCCTATTTTTTTTTGCCTCGCTGGCAAACTTTGCTTTCCTCTCATGCAAAGTGAAACTAGGCACATTTTGTCTCTCTACCTGCATACATCAGTGCATGCTTTTTTGCGATCACCCCCAGTTAAATAAGTCTAGCATTAAAGGCACAGTACAGTCAAAACTAGATTTTCGTGTGTCTTATATATATTTCCACACTATGAGGTTAGAATAATACTGTGAAATTATGGAAATTATGATAATGCTGTTTGAAAAGACCACCTAAAATCTCTGCCTGTTTTGGCGGGATGGAGTTTCGACCTTCCATGGTGACATCACCATGTGGAAAACGTGTTAAATACCAACAAGAAAGAGTTACATTTACATTTAAGTCATTTAGCAGACGCTCTTATCCAGAGCGACTTACAAATTGGTGCGTTCACCTTAAGACATCCAGTGGAACAGCCACTTTGCAATAGTGCATCTAAATCTTTAAGGGGGGGGTGAGAAGGATTACTTTATCCTATCCTAGGTATTCCTGAAAGAGGTGGGGTTTCAGGTGTCTCCGGAAGGTGGTGATTGACTCCGCTGTCCTGGCGTCGTGAGGGAGTTTGTTCCACCATTGGGGGGCCAGAGCAGCGAACAGTTTTGACTGGGCTGCGCGGGAACTGTACTTCCTCAGTGGTAGGGAGGCGAGCAGGCCAGAGGTGGATGAACGCAGTGCCCTTGTTTGGGTGTAGGGCCTGATCAGAGCCTGGAGGTACTGAGGTGCCGTTCCCCTCACAGCTCCGTAGGCAAGCACCATGGTCTTGTAGCGGATGCGAGCTTCAACTGGAAGCCAGTGGAGAGAGCGGAGGAGCGGGGTGACGTGAGAGAACTTGGGAAGGTTGAACACCAGACGGGCTGCGGCGTTCTGGATGAGTTGTAGGGTTTAATGGCACAGGCAGGGAGCCCAGCCAACAGCGAGTTGCAGTAATCCAGACGGGAGATGACAAGTGCCTGGATTAGGACCTGCGCTGCTTCCTGTGTGAGGCAGGGTCGTACTCTGCGGATGTTGTAGAGCATGAACCTACAAGAACGGGCCACCGCCTTGATGTTAGTTGAGAACGACAGGGTGTTGTCCAGGATCACGCCAAGGTTCTTAGCGCTCTGGGAGGAGGACACAATGGAGTTGTCAACCGTGATGGCGAGATCATGGAATGGGCAGTCCTTCCCCGGGAGGAAGAGCAGCTCCGTCTTGCCGAGGTTCAGCTTGAGGTGGTGATCCGTCATCCACACTGATATGTCTGCCAGACATGCAGAGATGCGATTCGCCACCTGGTCA
Source organism: Oncorhynchus nerka (assembly GCF_034236695.1). Taxonomy (NCBI): domain Eukaryota; kingdom Metazoa; phylum Chordata; class Actinopteri; order Salmoniformes; family Salmonidae; genus Oncorhynchus; species Oncorhynchus nerka. Next base: position 32,833,737 of record NC_088415.1, read on the forward strand.
TCAGAAGGGGGAAAGGAGAAGATTAATTGTGTGTCGTCTGCATAGCAATGATAGGAGAGACCATGTGAGGTTATGACAGAGCCAAGTGACTTGGTGTATAGCGAGAATAGGAGAGGGCCTAGAACAGAGCCCTGGGGGACGCCAGTGGTGAGAGCGCGTGGTGAGGAGACAGATTCTCGCCACGCCACCTGGTAGGAGCGACCTGTCAGGTAGGACGCAATCCAAGCGTGGGCCGCGCCGGAGATGCCCAACTCGGAGAGGGTGTTCCAAACTCTCTGCCAATAAAGTAATTTTCAGTGTTCCCACTCAGATCACACAGACACTCCTAGTAAAATTCATGCTTGAGAGATCGCCCTTTTTCAAAGTATATTTGTTACGCATTTATTATTTGGTTCCTTTTGTTTATTTTTGACAATCACAGTAAGGTACTTAATTGTTACCAAGAAATGATTGAATTTTGAGATAAAAGTAGCTGCATTGGACCTTTAACGAGCCAGTCCAGTCCACTCTGAGGAATCTGTAATCAGGAACTGGAGATGGTTCCAAGATATCCCAAACACACTCATATCTCAAACTCACATTCACACACACAAATCTTTTGCGGGTGGCTGCTTGGTAACCACTGAATTTTTAAGCCACAGGGCTGGTTTAAGGAATGTGTAGCATGTAAATGTAATGCCTGGTCTTGTTAAGAATAGCAAGGGTTTGTGTGCAAAGGACTGAGGATGGGTGTTGGTGAATCTTCTATCTGCAGTAACAGACTAAAGAAGAGAGAGCGACAATAACAATAACCTTCAGAACACCAGACTTAATTTTACATTTCTGGGCATGGACTTAACAGTGTCTGTGGACAGTCAGTAGCTAAGCAGCTGCTGTTTGAAAAACCTTAACCACCATTAGTGAGAAGGTCTGGATGAAAAAATAAACCCAAAGGAATAATTGACATGTTATTATATTGGCCTTTTTTTAAAACAATTATAAAATATAATGGAGTTACTGTGTCATGGTAAAATACTTAGCCTACGTTCTATTGACATTTCAAAGTAAGTTGTTTGGTGATTGATGTTTCTCTGTGTGAACAGCATGGGCCTCTTACATGACCAACTCCCCCACTGTGATTGTGATGATTGGTCTTCCTGCCAGAGGGAAAACCTACATGTCCAAGAAGCTAACCCGCTACCTCAACTGGATAGGAGTGCCAACCAAGGGTTAGTTTAGAGGCCTCACTGTATGTACTATACTGTATTTCCATTAACAGAACTTACAGACCCACACTGCCGGAAGATAAACATTGAAGCCACACTTTCCTCATTATTCATGTTATTGTATTCACTCTATACGATGTGTAAATTCATTCCTTTGTGCAGACTAGCAATCATAGGGACCTTTTTGTATTGATATATTTACAATATAGAGAATTATGTAATTGAACTGCGACGCTGCAGAACCCATGACTTCCTTCCACAGTTCAGTAAGCTGTCACATGACATTCTACTGATTACAAGAACATGTTGTGCATTTCATCACCTGTATTGTGTTGCAGTATTCAACCTGGGGGTCTACAGGCGAGAGGCTGTGAAAGCCTACAAGTCCTATGACTTCTTCAGACACGACAACGAGGAGGCCATGGAAATCAGGAAGTGAGTGCTCCCTTCATAGTATTTTTGGACCTGTAGGAGAAGAATGAGGTTGTTTTGATGAGTTACACAGTATTACAGTAACCCTTTTATTTCTAGACTATGCCCTCCATGTTTTCCCAAGCAGGTGTTATCTGTGTTGAAAACCTTGCTGAGGTTTTTAAGGCCTCCTACTGGATTTAGACAAATCATGTCATTTGTTTTTTAGTGAGCAACTCAATGGTAGTGTGTCACCTGGCCACCCGCCCGCCATTTTCCTTTTTCTCGGTTTAATGCTAGCTGCTAGACCAACAGGTATAATACTTGTTATAAGCATTATATAAACCCTATAATCTATTATTATAAGGCTTGTAATATATTGTGTATTTCTATGCTATAATTCTTCAACAGATTGAACATAAATATTACTAAGACATAATGGGGTCGTCATACATGGTCGTACAATGCATTATAGCAACATAATGCATTATGTCTGTCAGATTTAAGTGAGTTGTCACTGATTTTTCATTTCAATTGTTATTGATTTGGGTCACTGTGTCCCTACAGGCAGTGTGCTCTGGTGGCTCTGCAGGACGTCAAAGCGTATCTGACTGAAGAGGGGGGTCAAATCGCTGTGAGTATCTACTCTCTGCTCTCTCTCTGCTGTTTTGAGTAATTGGAGACAAAATAGTGATATCAAAGTGAAAAGACCAGCTTAATTTTAGATTTTAGATTTTAAAATGAGACGTGATTATGTCTTTCAGGTCTTTGATGCCACAAACACCACCCGAGAGAGGAGAGAATTACTCCTTAGTTTTGCAAAGGAACATGCTTACAAGGTCAGTGTTATTATTTGTTTCTATACCTAACAATGTTTAGAAACTATTCTCAAATATTGGTGTTAAAATGGTTTGGTAAAGTATGTCTTCAAAGATTGGTCTCTTTCGCAGGTGTTTTTTGTGGAGTCATTGTGTGACGACCCTGATGTCATTGCTGCTAATATTATGGTAAATGAACTTACATGTTTAAAAACTTAACTACATTATGAGTTTTACTTCTCATTAAAACATTCTATGATTATCTTCTTAAGGATGTCCACACTTTAAGTCTTGTGCACCTCCCTCTCTCCTCCCCAGGATGTGAAGGTGTCCAGCCCAGACTACCCAGAAAGAGACAGAGAGAGTGTGATGGAGGACTTCCTGAAGAGAATAGAATGTTATAAAGTCATGTACCAACCATTAGACCCAGATGAACACGACAAGTAAGACATTCTCTATTTTAAATGGTTAATGCTGGATTATGTACATTTTTGTATTTGTTTTAATGTTCAAAAGCTCTGTGTCGCTAGTGGTCCCAAAGTGCTTCAACCGTAGCAATATTGCGCCTCCAGCCTGCCTGAAAACCACTGTATTCGATACCATTATCATTTACATTTACATTTAAGTCATTTAGCAGACGCTCTTATCCAGAGCGACTTACAAATTGGTGCATTCACCTTATGACATCCAGTGGAGCAGCCACTTTACAATAGTGCATCTAAATCTTTTAAGGGGGGGGGTGAGAAGGATTACTTTATCCTATCCTAGGTATTCCTTAAAGAGGTGGGGTTTCAGGTGTCTCCGGAAGGTGGTGATTGACTCCGCTGTCCTGGCGTCGTGAGGGAGTTTGTTCCACCATTGGGGGGCCAGAGCAGCGAACAGTTTTGACTGGGCTGAGCGGGAACTGTACTTCCTCAGTGGTAGGGAGGCGAGCAGGCCAGAGGTGGATGAACGCAGTGCCCTTGTTTGGGTGTAGGGCCTGATCAGAGCCTGGAGGTACAGAGGTGCCGTTCCCCTCACAGCTCCGTAGGCAAGCACCATGGTCTTGTAGCGGATGCGAGCTTCAACTGGAAGCCAGTGGAGAGAGCGGAGGAGCGGGGTGACGTGGAGAGAACTTGGGAAGGTTGAACACCAGACGGGCTGCGGCGTTCTGGATGAGTTGTAGGGTTTAATGGCACAGGCAGGGAGCCCAGCCAACAGCGAGTTGCAGTAATCCAGACGGGAGATGACAAGTGCCTGGATTAGGACCTGCGCTGCTTCCTGTGTGAGGCAGGGTCGTACTCTGCGGATGTTGTAGAGCATGAACCTACAAGAACGGGCCACCGCCTTGATGTTAGTTGAGAACGACAGGGTGTTGTCCAGGATCACGCCAAGGTTCTTAGCGCTCTGGGAGGAGGACACAATGGAGTTGTCAACCGTGATGGCGAGATCATGGAATGGGCAGTCCTTCCCCGGGAGGAAGAGCAGCTCCGTCTTGCCGAGGTTCAGCTTGAGGTGGTGATCCGTCATCCACACTGATATGTCTGCCAGACATGCAGAGATGCGATTCGCCACCTGGTCATCAGAAGGGGGAAAGGAGAAGATTAATTGTGTGTCGTCTGCATAGCAATGATAGGAGAGACCATGTGAGGTTATGACAGAGCCAAGTGACTTGGTGTATAGCGAGAATAGGAGAGGGCCTAGAACAGAGCCCTGGGGGACGCCAGTGGTGAGAGCGCGTGGTGAGGAGACAGATTCTCGCCACGCCACCTGGTAGGAGCGACCTGTCAGGTAGGACGCAATCCAAGCGTGGGCCGCGCCGGAGATGCCCAACTCGGAGAGGGTGTTCCAAACTCTCTGCCAATAAAGTAATTTTCAGTGTTCCCACTCAGATCACACAGACACTCCTAGTAAAATTCATGCTTGAGAGATCGCCCTTTTTCAAAGACGCCCTTTTTGTTTATTTTTGACAATCACAGTAAGGTACTTAATTGTTACCAAGAAATGATTGAATTTTGAGATAAAAGTAGCTGCATTGGACCTTTAACGAGCCAGTCCAGTCCACTCTGAGGAATCTGTAATCAGGAACTGGAGATGGTTCCAAGATATCCCAAACACACTCATATCTCATATATGGGCCGCGCCGGAGATGCCCAACTCGGAGAGGGTGGAGAGGAGGATCTGATGGTTCACAGTATCGAAGGCAGCCGATAGGTCTAGAAGGATGAGAGCAGAGGAGAGAGAGTTAGCTTTAGCAGTGCGGAGCGCCTCCGTGATACAGAGAAGAGCAGTCTCAGTTGAATGACTAGTCTTGAAACCTGACTGATTTGGATCAAGAAGGTCATTCTGAGAGATAGCGGGAGAGCTGGCCAAGGACGGCACGTTCAAGGGTTTTGGAGAGAAAAGAAAGAAGGGATACTGGTCTGTAGTTGTTGACATCGGAGGGATCGAGTGTAGGTTTTTTCAGAAGGGGTGCAACTCTCGCTCTCTTGAAGACGGAAGGGACGTAGCCAGCGGTCAGGGATGAGTTGATGAGCGAGGTGAGGTAAGGGAGAAGGTCTCCGGAAATGGTCTGGAGAAGAGAGGAGGGGATAGGGTCAAGCGGGCAGGTTGTTGGGCGGCCGGCCGTCACAAGACGCAAGATTTCATCTGGAGAGAGAGGGGAGAAAGAGGTCAGAGCACAGGGTAGGGCAGTGTGAGCAGAACCAGCGGTGTCGTTTGACTTAGCAAACGAGGATCGGATGTCGTCGACCTTCTTTTCAAAATGGTTGACGAAGTCATCTGCAGAGAGGGAGGAGGGGGGGGGGAGGAGGATTCAGGAGGGAGGAGAAGGTGGCAAAGAGCTTCCTAGGGTTAGAGGCAGATGCTTGGAATTTAGAGTGGTAGAAAGTGGCTTTAGCAGCAGCGACAGAAGAGGAAAATGTAGAGAGGAGGGAGTGAAAGGATGCCAGGTCCGCAGGGAGGCGAGTTTTCCTCCATTTCCGCTCGGCTGCCCGGAGCCCTGTTCTGTGAGCTCGCAATGAGTCGTCGAGCCACGGAGCGGGAGGGAGGGCCGAGCCGGCCTGGAGGATAGGGGACATAGAGAGTCAAAGGATGCAGAAAGGGAGGAGAGGAGGGTTGAGGAGGCAGAATCAGGAGATAGGTTGGAGAAGGTTTGAGCAGAGGGAAGAGATGATAGGATGGAAGAGGAGAGAGTAGCGGGGGAGAGAGAGCGAAGGTTGGGACGGCGCGATACCATCCGAGTAGGGGCAGTGTGGGAAGTGTTGGATGAGAGCGAGAGGGAAAAGGATACAAGGTAGTGGTCGGAGACTTGGAGGGGAGTTGCAATGAGGTTAGTGGAAGAACAGCATCTAGTAAAGATGAGGTCGAGCGTATTGCCTGCCTTGTGAGTAGGGGGGGAAGGTGAGAGTGAGAGGTCAAAAGAGGAGAGGAGTGGAAAGAAGGAGGCAGAGAGGAATGAGTCAAAGGTAGACGTGGGGAGGTTAAAGTCGCCCAGAACTGTGAGAGGTGAGCCGTCCTCAGGAAAGGAGCTTATCAAGGCATCAAGCTCATTGATGAACTCTCCGAGGGAACCTGGAGGGCGATAAATGATAAGGATGTTAAGCTTGAAAGGGCTGGTAACTGTGACAGCATGGAATTCGAAGGAGGCGATAGACAGATGGGTAAGGGGAGAAAGAGAGAATGACCACTTGGGAGAGATGAGGATCCCGGTGCCACCACCCCGCTGACCAGAAGCTCTCGGGGTGTGCGAGAACACGTGGGCGGACGAAGAGAGAGCAGTAGGAGTAGCAGTGTTATCTGTGGTGATCCATGTTTCCGTCAGTGCCAAGAAGTCGAGGGACTGGAGGGAGGCATAGGCTGAGATGAACTCTGCCTTGTTGGCCGCAGATCGGCAGTTCCAGAGGCTAGGACCACCAGATTAGGGTGGCCACGGCCACGCGGTGTGGAGCGTTTGTATGGTCTGTGCAGAGAGGAGAGAACAGGGATAGACAGACACATAGTTGACAGGCTACAGAAGAGGCTACGCTAATGCAAAGGAGATTGGAATGACAAGTGGACTACACGTCTCGAATGTTCAGAAAGTTGAGCTTACGTAGCAAGAATCTTATTGACTAAAATGATTAAAAATGATACAGTACTGCTGAAGTAGGCTAGCTGGCAGTGGCTGCGTTGTTGACTTTGTAGGCTAGCTGGCAGTGGCTGCGTTGTTGATTCGGGGGCTAGCTGGCTAGCTAGCAGTGTTGATTACGTTACGTTGCGTTAAAAGAACGACAATAGCTGGCTAGGTAACCTAGAAAATCGCTCTAGACTACACAATTATCTTTGATACAGAGACGGCTATGTAGCTAGCTATGTAGCTAGCTATGATCAAACAAATCAAACCGTTGTACTGTAATGAAATGAAATGAAAATGTGATACTACCTGTGGAGCGAGGCGGAATGCGACCGTGTTGTTGAGTTCTAATCGGTAGACGTTGGCTAGCTGTTGGCTAGCTAGCAGTGTCTCCTACGTTAAGGACGACAAATAGCTGGCTAGCTAACCTCGGTAAATTAAGATAATCACTCTAAAAACTACACACTCTAAACTATTCTTATTGACAATTATCTTGATAGCTGGCAACTTTGACAGCAAAGACAACTATGTAGCTAGCTAACACTACACTAATCAAGTCGTTCAGTTGAGGGTAATAGTTTCTACATTGCTGCTATTCTTATTGACTAAAATGATTAAAAATGATACAGTACTGCTGAAGTAGGCTAGCTGGCAGTGGCTGCGTTGTTGACTTTGTAGGCTAGCTGGCAGTGGCTGCGTTGTTGATTCAGGGGCTAGCTGGCTAGCTAGCAGTGTTGATTACGTTACGTTGCGTTAAAAGAACGAAAATAGCTGGCTAGGTAACCTAGAAAATCGCTCTAGACTACACAATTACACAATTATCTACACAATTATCTTTGACTGGTACTGTACATAGCTAACTTGGTAAAGACTTCTGAGTACTATCTTCAGATTGCCTGGTAAAATATTTGATCGCTGAGACATTCATGTTAGCCAAAACATTTTTACAATGTACCCATAACTGCAGGAAGTAGGGGTGTTGAAGGTGCTGCAACACCCCGTGATAAATCACCCATAAAAAAGTATTAATATATTTTAAAAGTCATTTTTGGGAAAATGTTGTTTTTCCACCAAATTACTGCGCTAGGCCTTTATGACTCATATGCGCTGAGAAAAATACTTGTCAACAGAGCATGGAGAAATCGGACTATACTCTGTATGGAGAGGATGTCATTCTAGCGACTACCGATGAGAGCGGGGTTTCTATGGAATTGTGTTGAACTCTTGACTTTTTTTTTTTCATTCTGGCCAGAGGGGTCTCCAAAAACACCAGTACATAAAAAGTTCCCCAATGTAGCTTTAATTGATACCATTTGTATTTACAAACCTTCATCAAGAGTTCCATAGTTTCTCCAGTAGTTGGAGACAACACACAAGATTGACAAAGTTATTTTTTCAGATAATAGCCTGCTTTGTCACCATGTTGACTCCTCATCATAACATCATTGGTCTGATTTCCAATTCTAAATCTCCTGACAGAAAAACGTTTTTGGTTCGTTGGTCATTATTCCTAATTCACCATAGTATTATTAGATGTAGTCCCTCATATGATAAGCCTTATAAAACAACACACTGATTTTACACTGTTTATCTTCAAGAAATGTACAAATTACAATCTTATTTCAAGCCTGAGCTCTCCTAAAACCTGGGCCTCCAAGTCATAACAGCAAATTCCTCTGGACATTGTCCCAGTTAGAGAAGAGGAACAGTTGCTTCCCCTCTTACTGACCCAGCCAGGGCCTTGCGAAAGCTTTTGTTTTCAACAGTTCGGGCCATTTAATACCTACAGAAAGCAGGGGCTGAATAGCTATTAAAAGTGTTATTTTATTATTAGAATTTCTTGTCAATTTCTTTGATTTCTCAAAACTATTGCACTGAGAATTAATTTAACTAATGAGTAGATCTTCATGATGTTCATTATTAGCGTCTTTAGCAATGAGTCTATAGGATCAAGACACTATCAGGTCACTGATAAATTCCATCTTGACCTCCATTCTAACCTCTGACCCCTAGGGACCTGTCCTTCATCCAGGTCATCAACGTGGGCCGGAGCTTCCTGGTAAACAAGGTGCAGGACTACATCCAGAGCAAGATCGTGTACTACCTGATGAACATCCACGTGCACTCTCACTCTATCTACCTGTGTCGGCACGGAGAGAGCGAACACAACGTGGAGGGACGCATCGGGGGCGATGGAATGCTGTCTGTTCAAGGGAAAAAGGTATACCTCGACTTCTCCTTTAGTAAAGTACAGAAACTACTGCGCCGCTTCATGCTATGTTGCTCTGTGTTCTATATATATTAATCTTGCACACACAATCACTGTATGACACCATCTTTCTTACATTCTGTATACAAATAAACCTACTATGCCTATTCTAATCCTCTTAGTTTGCTGGAGCGCTGAAGGGTTTTGTGGAGCAGCATGGTCTGACAGACCTCAAGGTGTGGACCAGCCAGCTGGGACGGACTATCCAGACTGCTGAAGAGCTCGGGGTGCCCTACGAGCAGTGGAAGATACTCAACGAGATCGATGCCGTTAGTACCATGGTTCAATAGTGACCCACAGACAACATGGTAGGGGTTAAATTTAATAATGATTGTCTATAAAAAAAAACATATTTATGATTCTCAGGGTGTGTGTGAGGAGATGACCTATGAGATGATTGAGGAAACCTTCCCTGCGGAGTTTGCCTTAAGAGATCAGGACAAGTACCACTACCGCTACCCAGGAGGAGAGGTACAGTTAATCTTTATCTCTCTACAGAGATCTGTCCCATTCATCTGAAGCACTGAGCTCAGTTTGTCCCTCTCCTCTCTTCGTAGTCCTACCAGGACCTGGTGCAGAGGTTAGAGCCGGTAATCATGGAGCTGGAAAGACAAGGCAACGTGCTGGTCATCTGTCACCAGGCTGTCATGCGCTGCCTGCTCGCTTACTTCCTGGATAAGAGTGCTGGTACAAACTCACTTAGTGTCTTTGGAAAGTATTCAGCCCCTTGACTTTTTCCACATTTTGTTACATTACAGCCTTATTCTAAAATTGGTTAAATAAGAACTTTTCCTCAGCAATCTATACACAATACCCCATAATAATGTTGCTAATTTATTAAAAATTAAAAACAGAAATACCTTACTTACATAAGTATTCAGACCCTTTGCTATGAGACTCGAAATTGAGCTCAGATGCATCCTGTTTCCATTGATCATCCTTGATATTTCTACAACTTGATTTGAGTCCACCTGTGGTAAATTCAATTGATTGGACATGATTTGGAAAGGCACACACCTGTCTATTTAAGGTCCCACAGTTGACAGTGGGAAAGGCCTTGGTCAGGGAGGTGACCAAGAACCCGATGGTCACTCTGACAGAGCTCTAGAGTTCCTTTGTGGAGATGGGAGAACCTTCCAGAAGGACGACCATCTCTGCAGCACTCTACCAATCAGGCCTTTATGGTAGAGTGGCCAGAGGGAAGCCACTCTTCAGTAAAAGGTACATGACAGCCCGCTTGGAGTTTGCCAAAAGGCACCAAAAGACTCTCAGACCATGAGAAACAAGATTCTCTGGTCTGATGAAACCAAGATTAAAATTTTTGGCCTGAATACCAAGCGTCACGTCTGGAGGACACCTGGCACATTGTGGTGGCAGCATCATGCTGTGGGGACTGCAAGACTAGTCAGGATCGAGAGAAAGATGAATGGAGCAAAGTACAGAGAGATCCTTGATGAAAACCTGCTCTGGACATTAGACTGGGGCGAAGGTTCACATTCCAACAGGACAACGACCCTAAGCAGACAGCCAAGACAACGCAGGAGTGGCTTCGGGACAAGTCTCTGAATGTCCTTGAGTGTCCCAGTCAGAGCCCGGACTTGAAACCGATCTAACATCTCTGGAGAGACCTGAAAACAGCTATACAACGATACTCCCCATCCAACCTGACGGAGCTTGAGAAGATCTGCAGAGAAGAATGGGAGAAACTCCCCAAATACAGGTGTGTCAAGCTTGTAGCGTCATACCCAAGAAGACTTGAGGCTGTAATCTCTGCCAAAGTTGCTTCAACAAAGTAAAGTACTGAGTAAAGGGTTTGAATACTTATGTAAATGTGATATTTCTTTCTAAAAATGTCTAGATGTGTAGATTCATGAGGGAGTAAAACAATTTAATCAATTTTAGAATAAGGCTGTAACGTAACAAATTGTGGAAAAAGTCTAGGGGTCTGAATACTTTCTCTATATACAGACAAGCACATTCCCAGATACACACAGCACCTCGTTAGGAAACTAAATTACTTTAGGCAGGATACAAGCACACAAACACACACATCTTGACCTCTGTTTGTTTTGAGTGAAAAATATGCCTTTGCTCATGTTCATCCTGGATGAAGGACAGAAATAGATGTTGAGGTTACAAAGAATGTCACATGGCCCTCTTAAGGTCTGCCAAGTCAGTTGCGAAAATAGTTTGTGCTTAAGGGGCATTTTAAACGCTAGTTAAGCCACCCACACTGTGACTGTGCAGTGGGCACCTCTGACTGTCACTGCCAGATGTCAGGAAAGAGAAGTGATGAAGTCTATTGACTAATTATATTGGCTAATCTAAATATAATCCCTAAAAATATATGTATGTATTGTGAACTCTATCACGTGTCATTAACTGCATGAGGTTGAGTCCTTTTGAGATGCCATGTTGATCTCACATGCAATGTTCTAAATAAAGTCATTGTGTCTTTGTTTCTGTTGACACAGATGACCTGCCCTACTTGAAGTGTCCCCTCCACACAGTTCTAAAGCTCACCCCTGTGGCTTATGGTAGGATATTTCATCCAAGACTACCCTGTGTCAGTCTCAGACACATCTTTCTCTCTCATTCCTCTCTCTCAGGTTAACATTGACTGTTATTTTTTTCTCGGCCAGGTTGTAAAGTGGACATGTTTGACCTCAAAGTGGAGGCTGTGAACACTCACCGGGACAGGCCATTAGTGAGTTGTTCTCCTTGACAAATCTCTGTTCAATCTACTGTTCTACTTAATTTCATTGGTTCGTATACTGTATCCCTCTTTTAACAGGTGTGGCCAGTTCTGACCACTGATCCAACAACTTTCTCCCAAGAGTCAGATGGATGATTAACTACAATAAATAGTCGAGTAATAACAAACTGGCTGATCAAGGAAGTTGCAGTTTGAAGAGTTCTAGGTAGTCGTGAGTCAATCCTCAGAATATGCAGTTATATAAAATAGTGTGAGAAATTGCAACAACGAAAAACAGACCAGCTGAGTCATAACAAACTGGCTGATCTGGGAAGTTGTAGTTTGAAGAGTTCTAGATAGTAGTGAGACAATCCTCAGAATATGCAGTTATCTGCAAAATAGTGTGAGAAATTGCACACACAAAAAGACCAGAGTACAGTTTCCACCCTCAACCATATAAAGGGCCTATTTTATGTAATTTCTCCTAATTTGGAGATCTGCTCTGCTTATACAGTACAGTATGTAGTTCTGGAATCAACAGGCCACACTGTCTCAGTGCTGTCCCCGGTACAGTGTGTTTACCAGATGTTCCATGTGGTGTGGGCGTTACACTCAAAAACATGACCAGTGGCCACACTGCCTTTTACTGAGCGTAGCCCTGCTAACATGTCTGGGAAAGGAACCGCAACACCTCTTCAATATTCTGTTGTTTGTTTCAGCTGTAATGTTTTCACAAGATGTGTAGCCATGCAAGACACGCGCGCACACACACAGTGAAATTTCTGATGCTCCAACCTCTCTCACCAGGATAAAGTCCGTAATGACGTCGTTCCCACCACATTCCTCCGGAGGAACAGTTTCACCCCGCTGTCCAGTCACGACCAGGTGAAGCGACCGCGCCTCTACAGCGCCGGCAACCCACCTCAATCTCGACGGCCCCTGGCCCCCTTTATACCCAGCATGCAGTCCTTCGAGGACCCTGAGGGAGCAGAGTTGACACGAAGCCAAGTTAGTTGTCTTTCTGCATGAATGATGTCTCTCTTTACGTGTTTTTATGATGTTACTGATGTCCTTAAACTACAGTAAACTTATTTTTAAAACTAGGGATGCACTATATATCGATGAGCATATCAGAATTGGACTATATTAGTTAAAAATGCCAACATTGGCATCAGCCCGATGTCTAGTTTAACGCCGACGTGCAAAATCGATGTCAAAGCTGTGGAATTCATTATGCTACTTGCTATGGGCGTCACGACCGACAAGTTGTGTCTTGTGATTGACCTTACCCTTCTCTTTCTGAGCTCAAGTGTAGCAGAGACCAGTCAAAACAAATTGTATGATGACGCCGCCCAGCCTTTGCACAGCTTAGCATGTGAGATAACACTGTCTCTCCCTCCTTCTGCCTCCTAAAGGAGTCTCTCAACTGCTTCAGCCCAGGGGACTCAGAAGATGCTGTTCGCAGTTGAAGAGGACAGAGACTGGGGTCTCCACTCCCCAACATCCTCTCTGCCATCAGACCTGGGTTCAAATACTATTTTAAATGTTTGTACATAGCTTGAATGTTTGCTTTAGCCTGCCAGGAGGGCCAGATGGGCAGTGTTTGCACTTTGGGGGCTTTTCTATTGATTTCATTTCAACATGCAAGCACAGCTGAAGTATTTGACATGATTTCAAATAGTATTTCAACACAGGTGCCCTCTGTATGTACCTACTGTAGTCCCTCCACTCCAGGAGGAACCATCACCTAACGCTCAGGCCTGCTACATACCATGCCAGCCTTACCAGTTTGATTGTCAAGCAGTGGTTCAAGCACAACACCTCGGCCACAAATGGTCACAGCGTGTGGTTGTTGTAGTGGCCAGAATTTGTTCTACAGCTGTTTAGTTTCTGTTGACATCTGTTAGATAGATATTGTGGTTGTGTGAGGGTGAAGAGCGAGATGATTTGAGAAAAACATGGCCTTGCTTGCACACACACTTATCAACATTCAAAGTTGAATTTACTCTAAACAGAACTTTGGGATGTTTAAATAGAGGATATCTTTGAGGAAATTTGTCTTAGTGTAAAATAAATTGTATAAATCTAAGTCCCTTATGGAAGGGGTTGCCACATGGTAACACTGAACATTTTATAAAAAAACAAAGCACTTACTACAAACACTGTCTTATCCTTTGTCTATAATGTACAATTACTTAAGCTCTTATGAATAATATATGTACCTCTTAAATTGGATTGTTGAATATCATTGTTTTTGAACAGCCTTGTGACCAACTTTGTTATTCCTCCGTTAGGCTGAAAGACCACCATACAGGATTTAACATTTCAGCTCAGGGATTCATGTTATTGGTTAGTCACATGTTACTGTCACAGGTTACATTTCTGTGTGTGTATAGTTCACATTTTACTCTGCAATTCGGTCACATATTTATCGTCATGTTATGAAATACCAATTTATTTGCATTATAGATGCATCCATTACACGTCTTCAGCTAAAATGGCAACTATTACTGTAGTTCCAGTTAATGCCAGCATTTATTCTTAAATTTGTTAAAAGGACATTATGTTTTTACTTTTCCTAACGTTATCTGCATGATTTTGAATTCTGGAAAAGCACAGCATAAGGAAAGATACTGTAGGTACGTTCATACTTAAACTTCACTGATCTTGCCCAGCTATGTGTATCTTATTGTTAATTACTGCTATAATTATATATGTTAAATGTGCTGCTGCTCTAAAGTGCCTCTGTGACTGTGTTTAGGAGCATTACTTTTGTGGCTCTTGCAAGGCTATGTTATTATATAAATAGGCAGAAGACCGTAGCCTGTAAGACTACAGTATACTGATCTGTATACTAGCACTATGCTGTAAAATGATTTAAATCACTGGAATATTAGTCATGAGTGTAAACGATTCAATAAATGAATGTATCTGTCAGAATGTCTTGCTCATGGCAGTTAGACTTGACCTCTGGTACACAGTGTGGGCATGGGCAGATTTAGTGAGCTCCATTGGGTGGTACCTATCTGTTTCGATGTTTACAGCAATTCTTCCTGTCTTATCTAAAGCCAGGACAAGCCTGTGGCAGAACCCTGGATATAGGGCAAGATTCTGAGGGATACTTCCTGGGAATAATAACCTACGGTGCATTTGGAAAGTATTCAGACCCCATTTTTATGCTTTGTCATTAAGGTGTATTGTGTGTGGATTGATGAGTAAAAAAAAAAAAGAATCTAGTCAATTTTAGAATAAAGCTGTAATTTAACCATTTGGAAAAAGGGAAGGGGTCTGAATACTTTCCGAATGCACTGTATGTCCAATAAATCACTCAACCTTCTTATATTAAACCTAGGTTATGACCTGTGACACATCTAGGACTACTATAAGTAGCGCCTGTCAAAGACGTAAAGGACAGGTGGTGGCAGGGCTTGGGACCTTTTAACTGATTGCAACCATAAACTTTTTTTTCGGACTGGCCTGTCATAGGGGAAATGGGTTGGGTCAATGGGGTGGGTATGACACCTACTGTTTACCGTCTGCCCTGGCCTGTCTCTCCCTGTTTGGTACAGATATCCCCACCTCTCTCCCAAGCTTTTGCTCGCCTCCAGCACACACACACTGTTGGGGAGAGTGACTCTGAACTTACAATGGCTAGCCCCAAGTCGTTATATTTTTCTCTTGTGCTTTATGCTATTTGCCTCTTGACTCCTGCGTTCTTTGTTCCTACACTCGGGACTCTGACTCTATTGGTTACACGGACTCTTGGCCTCCCATCCTATTCTAACCACCTCTTGCTGGTTGATGAGATTGCTGTACAATATGATATTGTTGCCATTTAATGCACATTCAAATGTTATAAATCAACACTGCAGAGCTCCCCATGTCCTATGCCGTGCCCTGATTGTTTTACTGCTGATTATATCTGGAAATGTGCATGTAATGTACAATCTGGCCCATCAACTGTTGCTAGCCCCAGTTCTGTTTTGTGCTCTGACATTTGCGTCACTGATTTCTGCTCTTGTAAAAGCCTGGGTTTTCTGCACGTTAACAATAGAAGCGTATTACCTAAAATGGATCAATTGAAAGAGTGGGTTCACAGCTCCAATCTATATGTGTTGGTCATTACTGAGACGTGGTTAAGAAAGTGTTTTGAACACTGATAACATATCTGGTTATAATCTTTTTCGGCAAGACCGATCTTCCAAAGGTGGTGGAGTGGCAATCTTTACCAAGGAACACCTTCAATGCTCGGTTGTCTCCACCAAGTCTGTCCCAAAACAATTTGATTTGCTGGTTTTATGCATTAAACTTTCAAATAAGTCATTGTTGACTGTTGCTGGGTGTTATCGGCCACCATCAGCACCGGACTGTATCCTACAAACCCGAAGCTCTCTCCTGGCCCCTTACACCAAGTCTGAATTTGTCTTGCTAGGTGAGCTAAACTGGGACATGATTAAACCACCTGACCAAGTCCTAAAGCAATGAGTCTCCCTAAATCTTTCTCAGATTATTACCAATCCTACAAAATATGACTCCAAACACCTAGAAAATTTTACTCTCCTTGATGTTATCCGTACAAATAATCCTCATAGGTAACCGTCTGGTGTTTTCTGTGTTTGATCTAAGTGATCAGTGTTTTAGAACCTGTGTTCATAATGGCTGCTCAGTGAAACGACCTGTCTTGATTTGTCATATACGCTTGCTAAAAAATAAATGAGCAAGCCCTCCTTCATGACCTGGCCTCTATAAATTGGTATATAGTCATGGCCAAAAGTTTTGAGAATGACACAAATATTAATTTTCACAAAGTTTGCTGCCTCAGTTTGTATGATGGCAATTTGCATATACTCCAGAATGTTATGAAGAGTGATCAGATAAATTGCAATTAATTGCAAAGTCCCTCTTTGCCATGCAAATGAACTGAATCCCCCAAAAAACATTTCCACAGAATTTCAGCCCTGGCACAAAAGGACCAGCTGACATCATGTCAGTGATTCTCTCATTAACACGGGTGTGAGTGTTGACGAGGACAAGGCTGGAGATCACTCTGAAATGCTGATTGAGTTTGAATAACAGACTGGAAGCTTCAAAAGGAGGGTGGTGCTTGGAATCATTGTTCTTCCTCTGTCAACCATGGCTACCTGCAAGGAAACACATGCCGTCTTCATTGCTTATCACAAAAAGGGCATCACAGGCAAGGAAAAGCTTGTCCAGAGAAGACAAGGTGAGCGCTACCATCAGTCCTGTGTCATGCCAACAGTAAAGCATCCTGAGACAATTCATGTGTGGGGTTGCTTCTCAGTCAAGGGAGTGGGCTCACTTACAATGTTGCCTAAGAACACAGCCATGAATAAAGAATGGTACCAACAAATCCTCCGAGAGCAACTTCTCCCAACCATCCAGGAACAGTTTGGTGATGAACAATGCCTTTTTCAGCATGATGGAGCACCTTGCCATAAGGCAAAAGCGATAACTAAGTGGATCGGGGAACAAAACATTGATATTTTTGGTCCATGGCCAGGAAACACCCCAGACCTTAATCCTATTGAGAAATTGTGGTCAATCCTCAAGAGGCGAGTGGACAAACAAAAACCCAGTATTCTCTCGGGTATGCAATCTGGTTTCTGCTCAGGTTATGGATGTGTCACTGCAACCTTAAAGGTCCTCAATTGCTCATTGCTCTTGATTCCAAACAATGTTGTGTTGCTATTTTTATTGACTTGGCCAAAGCTTTTGATACGGTAGACCATTCCATTCTTGTGGGCCGTCTAAGGAGTATTGGTGTCTCTGGGGGGTCTTTGGCCTGGTTTGCTAACTACCTCAAAGAGTGCAGTGTATAAAGTAGGGCTGGGCGATATGGCAAATAAATTATCACAATATCTATATATTCTTTTCATTTGGTAACGATAATTATCACGATATTAATCCAATAATGTTTAAAAGGTGCATATCTGCTTCAAACTCAAGAATGCCTTAACAAACCGTGGTTAGGGCGTTGGGCCAGTAACCGAAAGTTTGCTAGATTGAATCCCCGAGCTGACAAGGTAAAACTCTGTCGTTCTACCCCTGGCCTGGACAAGGCAGTTAACCCACTGTTCCCCGATAGGCAGTCATTGTAAATAAGAAGTAAAACTGACTTGCCTAGTTAAATAAAGGTAACATTTTTTTTATTATTATGTGAGCTACACACAATTATACTTGAATGAAAATTGTTTGCCGCCAGGGAGCACGTACCTGGGGGTCAATTAACTTGATAAGCCTCTTGAAACCTTCCTTTTCGACTGTGCTAATTGGTCCTTAGCAATGCATAATAGCATTTGTGATTGTCTTTTTGATGTTTGCTTGTAGGGCATAAACGCTGTCAGTGTTGACTGCTTCGGGCAAACATCACTAGATTGGCTGGTGCTTGAGGGGCGTTAATCAATACTGTGGCGCAAACTCAAACTTCCTGCATGTTCCAAAGAGTGATTTTGCTTCAGATGTTGAAAAAGGTTTGTGGTATTACCAGACTTCGTAGCCAGCTGTCTACGGCACAATTTGCACCAAACATTGCTCTGCTCTTTGTCGGACTTCAAAAAGCCAAACCACTTCCAAATTACTGAAACAGTTTAACCCTTTTTATCAATAATTTCTTTGTTGGAAGCTGCTCCTTCTCCATAGCTATCACTGCCACTGTTTTCGCCTACATCACTCATTTTTCGTGGTTAATAGTGTCTACTCCATCACTTGAGTTGCTAAGTGGTTTTTAGTGGGCGTATACTTGTCCACGTGCATATTGTCACTTCTCCGCACGTTCCTGCTGCGTCACAGAGGTGAAATGGACTGCTGTACCTAACTATTCTATATCGACATTATCAAAAATGAATCTAAATGTTTTTATATCGTTATTGAGGGAAGTAATTACCTCTAATTATTGATTTAGCCCTAGTATAAAGTCAGAACATCTGTTATCTCAGCCACTGCCTGTCACTAAGGGAGTACCCCAAGGCTTGATCCTAGGCCCCACACACTTCTCAACAACATGGCTCAAGCAGTAGGAAGCTCTCTCATCCATTTATATGCAGATGATAGTCTTATAGTCAACTGAACCCTCCCCGGATTTAGTGTTAAACGCTCAAACACAAAGCTTTCTTAGTGTCCAATAAGCGTTCTCTGCCCTTTACCTTGTTCTGAACACCTCCAAAACAAAGATCATGTGGTTTGGTAAGAAGAATGCCCCTCTCCCCACCGGTGTGATTACTACCTATGAAGGTTTAGAGCTTGAGGTAGTCGCCTCATACAAGTACGTGGGAGTATGGCTAAATGGTACACTGTCCTTCTCTCAGCACATATCACAGCTGCAGGCTAAGGTTAAATCTATGTTTTGTCTATTGTAATCGCTCCTCTTTCACCCCAGCTGCCAAACTAACCCTGATTCAGATGACCATCCTACCCATGCTAGCCTATGGAGATGTAATTTATGGATTGGCAGGTAAGGGTGCTCTTGAGTGGCTAGATGTGCTTAACCGTTTGGCCATCAGACTTGCCACCAATGCTCCTTGTAGGACAGATCACTGCACTCTATACTACTCTGTAGTATACTGGTTGATGCTTATTTATAAAACCCTCTTAGATCTCAATCTGAGATACCTACTGCAGCCCTCATCCTCCACCTGTTCTGCCAGTCACATTCTGTTAAAGGTCCCAGAAGCACACACATCCCTGGGTCGATGTTCTTTTCAGTTCGCTGCAGCTAGTGACTGGAACGAGCTGTAGAAAACACTCATCTCTTCATTCGAAGACTCAATCAGGAAACACTTTTACTGACAGTTGTGGCTGCTTCGAGTGATGTATTGTCTCTACCTTCTTGCCCTTTGCACTGTTTTCTGTGCCCAATAATGTTTTTACCATGTTGTGCTGCTGCCATCATGTTGTGTTGCTACCATGCTATGTTGTCTTAGGTCTCTCTTTGTGTAGCGTTTTGGTCTCTCTCTTGTTTTGATGTGTATTTTGTCCTATATTTGTTTTTTAATCTCTAATCCCAGCCCCTGCCCCCGCAGGAGGCATTTTGCCTTTTGGTAGGCCGTCATTGTAAATAAGAATTTGTTATTTACTGACTTGCCTATTTAAATAAAGGTTAAATAAATAAATATAGATATATTTTAAGTGCCCTTGTACAGTAAACAAAGTCATTCTTAGAAATATTTAATTGGTTCAGTCAGCTAGGGGTTTCTAACAATGCTTTGATATAATGTATTACTGATTCTCATTTGAATAGGTACAGCCAGTGAAGAGAGAACCACTAAAGGCTGACATTAAAGTCGCTGTTTTGTGGTGCACTGTAACATAGTTGTCATGCTATACCCACCCCTTTCACACCCTTGTTGTTGTTTGTGTATCAGTGTAGGAATCTTCCACAAGACTGTAAAATACTTAATTGTACAGGAGCTACCCTTTATCTAAAGTCCTAAACCAACAACACTTTAAGGTGTGGAGAAGGTGTTCTGCAATGTCATGAGTCGCATAGAAACTTGTATTACTCTATTTGTAATTGAGGAAAATTCTGATTCTCATTTTTGAATAGTGAAAGTACAAAATGTTGTGTTTTCTTAATAGTGATAGTGTAGTTAGTAGATGGACACTGAAATTGTGAGTTAAATACTGATCAAATGCTGATACGGGCATGGCTCCATGAGGGGGCTACAGAAGGCTTAGCCCCCTCAGTTCAAACTTTAGCCCCCTCAGTTTTAGTTGTATGTCCCTATATAAAAATAGCAAAAAAGTTAAAATAACTGAGTGACAGGTTGGTGCAAAACAAATCTGTATCTCCCCTGCGCACAATGGACAGGGCGTGCTGCTGTGTTTTTAAGGGGGCTATGGAAAGTCACTGGGCAGTTAGGTATGAGTCGTATGACTCCTTTGGGTTTCCATAAAAAGTGGGAAAAATCACTTCTCATCTCTGGTAGGCTACGTGAATAACATGAGCTGTAATATATTTGATTTTGAATTGTAAGGGCAGGGTCAAGTTTACAGTTGAAGCTGTTTCATTCTTAGCTATCTACAGTTGAAGTTGGAGGTTTACATACACCTTAGCCAAATATATTTAAACTCAGTTTTTCACAATTCCTGACATTTAATCCTAGTTAAAATGACCTGTCTTAGGTCAGTTAGAATCACCACTATATTTTAATAATGTGAAAATAATAGTTGAAAGAATTACTTATTTCAGCTTTTATTTCTTTCATCACATTCCCAGTGGGTCAGAAGTTTGCATACGCTCAATTAGTATTTGGTAGCATTTCCTTTAAATTGTTGGTTCAAACGTTTTGGGTTGCCTTCCACAAGCTTCCAGCAATAAGTTGGGTGAATTTTGGCCAATTCCTCCTGACAGAGCTGGTGTAACTGAGTCAGGTTTGTAGGCCTCCTTGCTCACACACACTTTTTCAGTTCTGCCCACAAATCTTCTCTATGATTGAGGTCAGGGCTTTGTGATGGCCACACCAATACCTTGACTTTGTTGTCCTTAAGCCATTTTGCCACAACTTTGGAAGTATGCTTGGGGTATTGTCCATTTGGAAGACCCATTTGCAACCAAGTTTTAACTTCCTGACTAATGTCTTGAGATGTTGCTTCAATATATCCACATAATTTTCCTTCCTCGTGATGCCATCCATTTTGTGAAGTGCGCCAGTCTCTTCTGCAGCACCTCCACAACACGATGCTGTCACCCACGTGCTTCACAGTTGGATGGTGTTCTTCGGCTTGCAAGTCTCCCCCTTTTTCCTCCAAACATAATGATGGTCATTATGGCCAAACAGTTCTACATTTCTCCAAAAAGTATGATCTTTGTCCCCATGTGCAGTTGCAAACCGTAGTCTGGCTTTTTTATGGGGTTTTGGAGCAATGGCTTCCTTGCTGAGCAGCCTTTCAGGTTACGTCGATGTAGGACTTGTTTTACTGTGGATATAGATACTTTTGTACCTGTTTCCTCTAGCATCTTCACAAGGTCCTTTGCTGTTTTTCTGGGATTGATTTACGCTTTTCTCACCAGAGTATGTTCATCTCTAGGAGACAGAACGCGACTCCTTCCTGAGCGGTATGATGGCTGCGTGGTCCCATGGTGTTTATACTGTGCCTTACGAAAGTATTCGGCCCCCTTGAACTTTGCGACCTTCTGCCACATTTCAGGCTTCAAACATAAAGATAAAAGTGTATTTTTTTGTGAAGAATCAACAACAAGTGGGACACAATCATGAAGTGGAACGACATTTATTGGATATTTCAAACTTTTTTAACAAATCAAAAACTGAAAAATTGGGCGTGCAAAATTATTCATCCCCTTTACTTTCAGTGCAGCAAACTCTCTCCAGAAGTTCAGTGAGGATCTCTGAATGATCCAATGTTGACCTAAATGACTAATGATGATAAATACAATCCACCTGTGTGTAATCAAGTCTCCGTATAAATGCACCTGCACTGTGATAGTCTCAGAGGTCCGTTAAAAGCGCAGAGAGCATCATGAAGAACAAGGAACACACCAGGCAGGTCCGATATACTGATGTGAAGAAGTTTAAAGCCGGATTTGGATACAAAAAGATTTCCCAAGCTTTAAACATCCCAAGGAGCACTGTGCAAGCGATAATATTGAAATGGAAGGAGTATCAGACCACTGCAAATCTACCAAGACCTGGCCGTCCCTCTAAACTTTCAGCTCATACAAGGAGAAGACTGATCAGAGATGCAGCCAAGAGGCCCATGATCACTCTGGATGAACTGCAGAGATCTACAGCTGAGGTGGGAGACTCTGTCCATTGGACAACAATCAGTCGTATATTGCACAAATCTGGCCTTTATGGAAGAGTGGCAAGAAGAAAGCCATTTCTTAAAGATATCCATAAAAAGTGTCGTTTAATGTTTGCCACAAGCCACCTGGGAGACACACCAAACATGTGGAAGAAGGTGCTCTGGTCAGATGAAACCAAAATGTAACTTTTTGGCAACAATGCAAAACGTTATGTTTGGCGTAAAAGCAACACAGCTCATCACCCTGAACACACCATCCCCACTGTCAAACATGGTGGTGGCAGCATCATGGTTTGGGCCTGCTTTTCTTCAACAGGGACAGGGCAGATGGTTAAAATTGATGGGAAGATGGATGGAGCCAAATACAGGACCATTCTGGAAGAAAACCCGATGGAGTCTGCAAAAGACCTGAGACTGGGACGGAGATTTGTCTTCCAACAAGACAATGATCCAAAACATAAAGCAAAATCTACAATGGAATGGTTCAAAAATAAACATATCCAGGTGTTAGAATGGCCAAGTCAAAGTCCAGACCTGAATCCAATCGAGAATCTGTGGAAAGAACTGAAAACTGCTGTTCACAAATGCTCTCCATCCAACCTCACTGAGCTCGAGCTGTTTTGCAAGGAGGAATGGGAAAACATTTCAGTCTCTCGATGTGCAAAACTGATAGAGACATACCCCAAGCGACTTACAGCTGTAATCGCAGCAAAAGGTGGCGCTACAAAGTATTAACTTAAGGAGGCTGAATAATTTTTCAGTTTTTGATTTGTTAAAGTTTGAATTATCCAATAAATGTCGTTCCACTTCATGATTGTGTCCCACTTGTTGTTGATTCTTCACAAAAAAATATAGTTTTATATCTTTATGTTTGAAGCCTGAAATGTGGCAAAAGGTCGTAAGTTCAAGGGGGCCGAATACTTTCGCAAGGCACTGTACTTGCATACTATTGTTTGTACAGATGAACGTGGTACCTTCAGGCATTTGAAATTTGCTCCCACGGATGAACCAGACTTATGGAGGTCAACAACTTGGCTGATTTCTTTTGATTTTCCCATGATGTCAATCAAGAGGCACTGAGTTTGAAGGTAGGCCTTGAAATACATTCATGGGTACACCTCCAATGGATTCAATGATGTCAATTAGCCTATCAGAAGCTTCTAAAGCCATTACATCCTTTTCTGGAATTGTCCAACTTAATCTGTAGCTGTAAAAAGCATTAGTGTTATTAGCCTTGGCATATTATCTGGTTCGAGCTAGCTAAATAGGCTAAGATTGGCTTCGCCAAAGTACCCAAACAAAGGAGAGCGATGAGCAGCAGGAGCATTAAACCACTGAGGCTGTCGCCAAGACAACAGCGATGATGCTGCTAAACTCGAGCAAGCTTGGTGTTCAGAGCCCCACCCTTCCACAAGCGCTGCCAGGATAATGGCTCCACAGCCGCCTCCACCTTCGACTGTTCCTGATGATCTTGGAACAGAAGACCCAGCCCAGTTTAGTCTAGATTCCTACCCTAAAATTGTTTTATTTAATAGCAACTGGTTCATAGGAAGAGAGTGGCTGGAATACTTGGTTACTGCAGATGCTGTTATGGGGTTGTAAAACATACAACCCACTCAGAACAGATGTAAATTCTATGTCTAGTTTTGATTTACATTTGAATTCAATGTGAAGTTAAAAAATAATTATCCACCATGTCATTTGATTTAGGTAAAACGTTGGGTGAAAAAAAATACAAAATGTCTTTCACGTTGATTACTTTTTGCAAATCCAATTAGTTTTCCACATTGATTCAACATCATCAAGTAGATTTTGGTGGTTGAAATGACTTGGAAATAATGTTGATTCAACCATTTTTTGACCAGTGGTGAAGAATGTTCACACTTGTCATGGTTGAGTAAAAGTAAAGATACCTTCAAATAAAATGACTCAAGTGAAAGTGAGTCACCCAGAAAATACAACTTGAGTCTAAAAGTATTTGGTTTTCAAAATACTTGACTATCAAAAGTAAATGTAATTGCTAAAATATACTTAAGTATCAAAAGTAAAAGTATAAGTCATTTCAAATTCCTTATATTAAGCAAACCAGACAGCACCATTTTTTTTACGGATAGCCAGGGGCACACTTCAACACTTAGGACATAATTTACAAACGATGCATTTGTGTTTAGTGAGTCCACCAGATCTCTTGATAACTGAATTGCACCATTTTCCTGTCCCGCTAATCGTTCAAAATGTAAATGAGTACTTTTTGTTTGTCAGGGAAAATGTATGGAGTAAAACTACATTATTTTCTTTAGAAATGTAGTGGAGTAAACGTAAAAGTTGTCAAATATAAATAGTAATGTATAGATACCACAAAAAAATACTTAAGTAGCACTTTAAAGTATTTTTACTTTATACCACTGTTTTTTGCCCCGTGGGAAACTTTGACCCACTTCTATGTTGGAGTGTTTCTTAAACCACTTATCATACATGGTTCCAAAACAGGAGTGAGTCTAAGTATTACCAATGGAAAAACTCAGATTACCTGACGTAAATAAATCTGAATAGCCTAGCTACGTAGGCCTACAAAGCTACTCGTCATTTTACGTTACCTCCCCTCCAACTACAAAATATAACCCAGTCGACATACTATTTCATTAAACTCAATAACGTTTAAACGGGTGAGTGTACAGAACCGAATGCACATGAAACGATGAATCTGGTGTATAATGTCGTGTTCTTCTTATCACTTGCCCTACATGACTCAGGTAAGATTGTTGTTTTCATCAAATTAACATTGCACTGTCCACTTTAACACTGACAATGTCATTTGTAGCATGTTTACATATTCATCGGATAAACGCAGTGATTTGAATTGCCACTGTTGCTGATGTGGCTCATTTGTTTCTAAACAGCTCAAGTTCCATCGAAATGTGGTGCGCCGCCGTCTTATCCACACACGCAAATCGAGGACATGAAACCGAAAAAGGGTATATCCAGCCATGTACAAAAAGTCCTCTACAGATGCGCCGAGGGCTACACTCAGAACAGTGGCATTCGCTCTATCAAGTGTCAAGCTGGAAAATGGACACAGTTAACCATGACGTGTGAAAGTAAGTAAATGCCTACAGCTAAGCATTTAGATCAGTATATGTTGTTGTTGTGCATAACACTGGTTCAATGAATGTCATACAATCATATCATTATGGTTATAACTGTCTCTGGGATAGGGTTGTTGTGGCAAGTAAATGTCATTTGACACTTACATTTACTGGGGCCCTCTGGTGGTTGCAAAGAGAACATTTGGGAATAACATTTATATTCAATTCAGTCCTTGAGGACTGCAGTGTGCCTGTTTTAGCGCTGTTTGTTACAAACAGTTCCCTGTGGTTATTTATGTTGAGTTTGGCACAGTATCTCACCCTGGATTCATTCCCTGACTGCCCTGCTGTTTTCTAATGTGTCCCATCCTCTCTTCAGAGAAGAACTGTGGATCTGCTGGGGAGTTATTCAATGGATACTTTCAATATATGGGGTCTTTTTACGGGGACAAAGCAAATGCAGTGTGCAATGAGGGGTAAGTGTCTTGAATGTAATGAAATAGGCCTATAGCCTGGGCCTTTTCTTAATCTCTGTGATATTTGCACAGGTTTACACTGAAGGGGATGGAATACAGAATATGTAAGGACTCTGGCTGGAGTGGAGAGATTCCCACGTGTGAAGGTATGCACCATTCAATGATCAATCGTAAAGTAATATGCAGCAATCAGGTCCGTT
The DNA here is from genome assembly GCF_034236695.1 of Oncorhynchus nerka. NCBI lineage: Eukaryota > Metazoa > Chordata > Actinopteri > Salmoniformes > Salmonidae > Oncorhynchus > Oncorhynchus nerka. The sequence goes on from NC_088415.1 coordinate 32,859,772, forward strand.
CCTTTCTAAGTAGGACATATAACATGCATCCTAATCAATTTAGTATGTTCTGCTGTATGAAATACCAGACTGGCATGCCCTGTACTTGTCTAGTTGATTGTTGGCATGACACACCAAGATCCTGTTGTTGAGACTTGACCATGTTGGCCTTGGACATTCAGTCCGTAATTGTCCCATTGTTACAAAAGCATTAGAATATCATGTAAACAAATGTTCCTTTAGGCTACCACAGCATGGGTAATAATGGCCTAGCTAATGTCCTGTAAGGATGATTCCTCGCCAGACTAGAACAACAAAAAAAATACCATGATTTTTTTTCCATTTTTTTTCTTCACAAAAGTGAATCCACTGAAGGTTCCTTTGGAGGAAAGATTGTTGACATATTTGCCATTTGTATCTTAAAGCATAATTGACAAATAATCAATTGAAGTTGGACTATTTGTGACATTTTGGCCTAACCCATGTCTCATTTAAAGGGGAAATCTGCTGCTACATACATTTTTTTGACTTACAAATTAATTATATATACCCAGTGATTCTTATAGAATATAACTTATAAATGCCGCATAGGCTTAGTTCAACTCTAGTGCCCCATCAGAACCCAAAATATAAGCTTGATTTACTCCAATGTTTGTAAACAAACACTATGTAGCCTTATTACATGGTTAAAACTATATATCTTGGATGGTCAGTCCATGCATCCATAGAACTGTCCATGAATTTGAGAGTGCTTCCATTTCTTCAGCCCCACCCTTCAGCTTTTTACCAAAACAGGGGCGGGAAAACCGCTTTGTTATTCCTTCAACTGCTTATTGCCGCTTTAAGACTCCACAATGTTTTATCTGTAGGTGCTACAAAGCAAACAATGGTGTCATATGAATATCTTAATATTGTTGAACATAATATACTCTATGGGCATATTGAAGTTTAAAGTGGGATCTCTGCTACTTATGTTATGATCAAGGGGCCAGGGCTCTTGTCTAGAAGTACGGTTTTGACTGCTCCTACAGTTTTGCTTCGGTACTGCAGTTTAACTGACACCTGGCCCAGAAAGAGAGTTTCTATAGACGGCCACATAGAGAAGTCAGTTTTGAGAATTCCTAATAAGACACTTTAGTCATCACCTTTGTGCACAAAAAAATCCATTTAATTATTCAAATAATTTTCACTAAAGCAGATTTTTATTTTATTTTTTATATTATTTGCATCACTCATAGATGTAGATATTAACATTTTATATTCATCCAACATCTGCTATGTTTTTGGATGATGTGATGATGTCGCCTGTGCTCACTAAGTGCTGGTGCGCATGTGATGTTGGTCTGTATAAACCGGATGTAACTCGGATATAGACGGTTCATGAATTGGAACTTGAGTAGATTTCCTTGAAAAAACGGTCGGAACATCAGTTCTTATTATACCTCAGTGGTTATGATCCAATTTGTAAGCATTACCAACATTGTGAATGTGAAATTGGATTCAAAATGGTTGCCCTCTGCTGGTAACTTACAGGATTTGCAGTGATACAAGTAAAATGAGGGCTTCAATTGGTTACATTGCCTAATATGCCAATTTCTCTCTATAAAATGGACCTTAACTTTCAAACTAGCAGAGATCCCACTCTGAAACTTTGATAAGCCTGTAGAGTATATTATGTTCAACTTTATGAAACAAATGTAGCCAAATCCAAAATGGTATATCTTCAATATGTATGTTTATATTTAAAAAACAAATCAATGCATGGAAATTATTATTGAAATGAAGTTACTACTCATTACAGAGCGAACAGTAAAGTTTCTTATGACATCAATTTCTAGCATTTACAGATGAAACATTATGGAATCTTAAAGGAGGTCTGGGTAAGGCCAAAAACTCACAAATGTTCCAACTTCAAGGATTTATTTATCAATTATGCTTTAAGATAAAACTGTGAAATATATGTCAACAATCCTTATTCCAAAAGACCTGATTTGTTGTTTGTTTTGTTATGGATGACATTTTGTGAAAATCGGCCAAATGACAGGCACCCATAATGTTGTTGTGCTGTTTACCAAAGCATGAGGTCGTTGTCTCGATGGAGGCATCTGTTTTTCCTCTTAATCTCCAAGACGAGGCACGTATTTTATTTGTCATTATAGATGCAAGAATGAATTAAACAAAACCACAATAGCATTTTAAATGTCATCATTCTAGAGGGAGGTGAACCACAAGTGGTTCCAGCAGAAGTGACCTGCCCTGCTCCTTCAGTGGCCAACAGTGTGAAGCTCAGTGAGACTGTCTCAGTGTACAGGGTCAGAGACTCAGTGACCTTGGTCTGCTCCGAGGGCTTCCTCCTGACTGGAGCCCAGCAGCTCACCTGTGGACCAGACGGCCAGTGGCAGCCCGAGCTCCCACTTTGTCTGCCCTCTGTCGGAGGTGAGGTCCATCCTGGTTTGAATAACACATTGACTCAGTAGGGGTGCACAACATCACTTAAGGGTGCCCAAAGTTGAAATCTATTCACTTTTTTGAGGTGTCTGGCCCATATTCATTGCGTTGGAGCCTTGATTTGTTATGGCGGTGCCTATTTCCTGTAATTCCAACTCCCACTCTTTGAAGACATTGCTGTGTCTGTTCTGTTGTTTTTGAAACTCTAATTATCATTCTTCAGTGATTATTTGTTAGGAGTGCTCTGTAATGATAGGGCATGGCCATCTGCCACAGAGAGACACCAAACTTCTATGAGCTATTTTCTGCTTCTTTTTTCTAGAGATCACTTGCAATGCCCCCAATGCAAAGAGGAAGTGGTTGATCAATGGGTTGAAGCAAGTTTATAGATCTGGAGATTCTTTGTCCTTTTCCTGCAATGACCTTTATTATTTGGATGGATCGAACACTGTCACATGTGGGGTTGACGGAAAATGGACTCCTTCTCTTCCACAGTGCACACGTAAGTATCCTGACATGATTAAGACAACTGCTATACAGACTCTGTGTCAAATGTGTTGTAGTTTTGTTTTAACTTGCTTCTGCTCCTTTTTTTTTCTTTTCTTTTTTTTTTTACTCATGTAGAGATTAAGTGCCCTATATTAAACATAACAAATGGTAGGCCATCCATCAAGCAAAGAAGATTTGGATCAGATGTAACCATTTCCTGCTTTAAAGGAAACGTGCTAAAAGGTGCTGCCCGCATAAAATGTTCAAGATCTGGGGAATGGATGGAAAAGATTCCACAATGTGTGCCAGGTAAAGGATCTCTTGTTTTCAAAGGATTGAATGTACTGTATGCCTAGTCTCAATGTTGTGCTTTTTACCAAAGTACGAGGTCATTTTTCCTCTTATCTCCAAGAGGAGGCACACTTTTTTTTACGTCATTATAGATGCAAGAATGAATTAAACAAAACCACAATAGCATTTTAAATGTCATCATTCTAGAGGGAGGTGAACCACAAGCGGTTCCAGCAGAAGTGACCTGCCCTGCTCCTTCAGTGGCCAACGGTGTGAAGCTCAGTGAGACTGTCTCAGTGTACAGGGTCAGAGACTCAGTGACCTTGGTCTGCTCCGAGGGCTTCCTCCTGACTGGAGCCCAGCAGCTCACCTGTGGACCAGACGGCCAGTGGCAGCCCAAGCTCCCACTTTGTCTGCCCTTTAATGATATAATTGAAAGCCCCAAGCCTGATGGTAAACACAAACACCAGCCAAGATCTGTTACTTTGAGCATTGCAATATATAATACATGTTATGATGCATTGGTTTTATAACAGATGTGATTTCTATCTATCTCCCTTTCCTGTAGGCAGATGTGGAGTGCCACCGTACCTCTCCAACGCACACCTTTCTGACTGCTGTAGAGCACAGGCAGATTTTGGTCCTGGTCACCGGGTCAGGTACAGTTGTGCCTTGGGATACATGAGAGGAAGAGGCACTTACTATAGTACCTGCATCAGTGGGAGGTGGACACCAGTAACTCTGAGATGTGAACGTAAGTAACCATATGAAATGATGTGCCAGAATAGATGAAAGTACGGTACCAATCAAAAGTTTGGACACACCTACTCATTCAAGGTTTTTTATTTATTTTTACTATTTTCTACATTGTAGAATAATAATGAAGACATCAAAACTATGAAATAACACACATGGAATCATGTAGTAACCAAAAAAAGTGTTAAACAAATCAAAATATATTTTATATTTGAGGTTCTTCAAAGTTGCCACCCTTTGCATTGGTGACAGATTTGCACACTCTTGGCATTCTCTCAACCAGCTTCATGTGGTAGTCATCTGGAATGCATTTCAATTAACAGTTAATTTGTGGAATTGATTTCCTTCTTAATGCGTTTGAGCCAATCAGTTGTGTTGTGACAAGGTAGGGGTGGTTTACAGAAGATAGACCTTTTTGCTAAAATACCAAGTCCATATTATGGCAAGAACAGCTCAAATAAGCAAAGAGAAACAACAGTCCATCATTACTTTACAGTCAATACGGAACATTTCAAGAACTTTGAAAGTTTCTTCAAGTGCAGTTGTAAAAACCATCAAGCGCTATGATGAAACTGGCTCTCATGAGGACCGCCACAGGAAAGGAAGACCCAGAGTTACCTCTGCTGCAGAAGATAAGTTCATTAGAGTTACCAGCCCAAATAAATGCTTCACGGAATTCAAGTAACTGACACATCTCAACATCAACTGTTCAGAGGAGACTGCGTGAATCAGGCCTTCATTTTCAAGTTGCTGCAAAGAAACCACTACTAAAGAACACCAATAAGAAGAAGAGACTTGCTTGGGCCAAGAAACATGAGCAATGGACATTAGACCGGTGGAAATCTGTCCTTTGGTCTGATGAGTCCAACTGTGAGATTTTTGGTTCCAACCGCTGTGTCTTTGTGAGACGCAGAGTAGGTGATCGGATTATCTCCGCATGTGTGGTTCCCACCGTAAAGCCTGGAGGAGGAGATGTGATGGTGTGGGGGGGCTTAGCTGGTGACAGTCAGTGATTTATTTAGAATTCAAGGCACACTTAACCAACATGGCTACCACAGCATTCTGCAGCGACACGCCATCCCATCTGGTTTGGGCTTAGTGGGACTATCATTTGTTTTTCAACAGGACAGTGACGCAACACAAATCCAGGAAGCAGAGTGACGGAGTGCTGCATCAGATGACCTGGCCTCCACAATCACCCGACCTCAACCCAATTGATATGGTTTGGGATTATTTGGACCGCAGAGTGAAGGAAAAGCAGCCAACAAGTGCTCAGAATATGTGGGAACTCATTCAAGACTGTTGAAAAAGCATACCAGGTGAAGCTGTTTGAGAGAATGCCAAGAGTGTGCAAAGCTGTCATTAAGGCAAAGGGTGGCTACTAATATATTTACATTTGTTTCACACTTTTTTTGGTTACTACATGATTACATATGTGCTATTTCATAGTTTATGTCTTCACTATTATTCTACAATGTAGAAAATAGTTGTTTTTTACTTGAATGGGTAGGTGTCCAAACTTTAGACAGGTACTGTATATGTACAGTTAGTTACTCTACATATACTCTGGCACATCATTAATACTTCTTCCTCCTATATACTACAGTATATAAAGAACATTATTCTCTTGTTTAAACATTAGGTGGCAGCAGAGCCATAGATGGTCTAGAATATATCACTCTGTGGTAGTTAATGTTTGTCTGTTTTGTGCCTTCTGAAAAATGTAATTTAATGGCATTTTCTTGTCCAAAGGCAAATCATGTGGCTCAGCTGGAGAGATGTCTTTTGGTCATTTCGTCTATACCGGTGCACAGTTTGGAGATACAGCCACAGGGGTTTGTAATGAGGGGTAAGTTCTATTCTGCTAGTATGTCTTTTTGCTCTTAAGGCTACTCTCAGAATTGTTGCAGTGTACAAATAAAATTATGCGTTGTCATATTAAATCACTTTTTGTACCCATTATTACACCAGGTATCAGCTGGTTGGACAGAATGTAAGAAATTGCATGAATGATGGCTGGGATGGGCGTGTTCCTGTCTGTGAAGGTGTCACATTTATTTTTTAGATGGTCTACTGCACCACACAGTTTTACACCTGGGTCATAGTTCAATTGCTTTTGGTAACTTTGCTTTAGTTTAGAACATCCCTGAACTTCAGTTTTGTCACCCATAATCTTTAAAAAAAGGTGATGTAAATGTACATTGTGTTTGTGACTTTCAGCGGTGCAGTGTGCTAAACTTCCTGAGGTGGTAAATGGAGAGATAAATGGCCATTTGGAACCACCTTACGTTTACAGCACTGTGATTGGCTATCGGTGTCGCGTAGGGAAACTGATTGGAACGAGTGAGCTCTACTGTACCAAAGATGGGACATGGAGTGCGCCACCTCCAGAGTGCAAAGGTGCCATTTTCTGTTCAACTCTATAGCTTCTATAGCTGCACTATTTTTGCTATGTTTTTTTCCCTTTAGCAAACTAGGAACATCCCTTAAGTGTTGAGAACTTGGCCCTGAGAGTAATATTAAGGAACCAACCCCTTTAAAACCAATAAAGTAAAAGCTTATGTTGACTCTTTCATCTCTGTTCACAGATATTAAATGTCCCTATCCCAAAGTACAATATGCCCAAATGACAAGAGGAATTAGAATGCCACTTGAGTTTGGGGACTCTGTGACATTTGTCTGCTTTAGGGGCATGGTGATGAATGGACCAGACACTGTCACATGCAGCCTGGATGGGACATGGACTCCTGCCCTTCCCACATGTCAATGTGAGTAATTCTGAAGGACAATATAACCCTTTGTAGGCTGATACGTAACTGAAGTGCATTGTATAAAATTGTCCCTTTTTTTTTTTTTTTTACAGATCGGCGGTACTGAAGGTCTAATACCATTGATCATTATACTGAATGTCTTCAACTCAACCATTTTACCATAACTTTTACCATAATAATCAAACTCAATGCATTTTATTATAATAAATTAATATCCTAATGACTGTTGTCTTTAAATACCCCTTCTGTCTTCTGGAATCATGTTATTGTGAATTTTACAGCACTTTTGGTACATATACCCCTATTTTAGGGGACCAAAAGTATTGGGGAAATATTCACTTGTGTATTAAAGTACTCAAAGTTAATTATTTGGTCCCATATTCATAGCACACAATGACTGCATCAAACGTGTGACTCTACAAATGTCTTAGATGCATTTGCTGTTTGCTTTGTTTGTTTCCGATTCTTTTGTTTACAATAAAAATGTATGTTAAATTCTGCGTTGTCATTTTGGAGTCACTTTTATTGTAAGAATAGAATATGTTTCTAAACACTTCTACAGATGCAAAAATATCAGTGTCATAGTGTTCTGCGTAGCTTAGTTGGTAGAGCATGGCGGTTGCAATGCCAGGGCTGGGGGTTCAATTCCTGCAACCGATATGAAAAAAAAAAGTATTTAGTCAGCCACCAATTGTGCAAGTTCTCCCACTTAAAAAGATGAGAGGCCTGTAATTTTGAGTGGCCTAGCCAGTCTCCAGATCTCAACCCCATAGAAAATCTTTGGAGGGAGTTGAAAGTCTGTGTTGCCCAGCAACAGCCCCAAAATATCACTGCTCTAGAGGAGATCTGCATGGAGGAATGGGCCAAAATACCCGCAACAGTGTGTGAAAACCTTGTGAATACTTACAGAAAACATTTGACCTCTGTCATTGCCAACAAAGGGTATATAACAAAGTATTGAGATAAACTTTTGTTATTGACCAAATACTTATTTTCCACCATAATTTGCAAATAAATTCATAAAAAATGCTACAATGTGATTTTCTGGATTTGTTTTTCTCATTTTGTCTGTCATAGTTGAAGTGTACCTATGATGAAAATTACAGGCCTCTCTCATCTTTTTAAGTGGGAGAACTTGCACAATTGATGGCTGACTAAATACTTTTTTGCCCCACTGTATCTACATGCACATACCACCTCAATCTGCCCGACTAATCGGTGCCTGTATATAGCCTCACGACTGTTATAGCCTTGCTACTGTATATAGCCTAACTACTGTTATATTCCATTGACTTTTTACTGTTGTTTTTATTCCTTTACTTACCTATTGTTCACCTTTTTTGCACTGTTGGTGTAAGTAAGCATTTCACTGTAAGGTCTACACCTGTTGTATTCGGCGCACGTGACAAATAAACTTTGATTTGATTTGATGCCATTGATTATCATTGACATGTTTCTACAACTTGATTGGAGTCCACCTGTGGTAAATTCAATTGATTGTAAATTATTTGGAAAGGCACACACCTGTCTATATAAGGTCCCACAGATGACAGTGCATGTCAGAGCAAAACCCAAGCCGTGAGGTCGAAGGAATTGGCCGTAGAGCTCCGAAATAGGATTGTGGCGGGGCAGAGCTCTGGGGAAGAGTACCAAAACATTTCTGCAGCTTTGAAAGTCCCCATGAACACCGTGGCCTCCATCATCATTAAATGTAAGAAGTTTGGAACCCCCAAGACTCTTCCTAGAGCTGGCTGCCCGGCCAAACTAAGCAATCGGTGGAGAAAGGCCTTGGTCAGGGAGGTGAACAAGAACCCGATGGTCAATCTGAGAGAACTCCAGAGTTCCTCTGTGGAGATGGGAGATCCTTCCATGAGGATAACCATCTTTGCAGCACTCCACCAATCAGGCTTTTATGGTGGAATGGCCAGACAGAAGCCATTCCTCAGTTAAAGGCACATGACAGCCCGCTTGGAGTTTGCCAAAATGTACCTAAAGGACCCAAATACCATGAGGAACAAGATTCTCTGGTCTGATGAAACCAAGATGGAACTATTTGGCCTGAATGCCAAGCATCACGTCTGGAGGAAACCTGGCACCATTCCTACAGTGAATCATGGTGGTGGCAGCATCATGCTGTGGGGATGTTTTTCAGCGGCAGGGACTGGGAGACTAGTCAGTGTCGAGGGAAAGATGAACGGAGAAAAGTACAGAGCGATCCTTGATGAAAACCTGCTCCAGAGCACATAGGACCTCACACTGGGGCGAAGGTTCACCTTCCAACAGGACAATGACCCTAAGCACACAGCCAAGACAATGCATGAGTGGCTTCGTGACAAGTCACTGAATGTCCTGGAGTGGCCCAGCCAGAGCCCGGACTTGAACCCGATCGAACATCTCTGAAGAGACCTGAAAATAGCTTTGCAGCGACGCTCCCCATCCAACCTGACAGAGCTTGAGAGAATCTGCAGAGTATAATGGGAAAAACTTCCCAAATACAGGTGTGCAAAGCTTGTAGCGTCACACCCAAGAAGACTCAAGGCTGTAATAGTAGCCAAAGGTACTTCAACAAAGCACTGAGTAAGGGTATCAATACTTATGGAAAATGTCAAGGCGTCTGAATGCTTTCCGAATGCACTGTATGTAAGATGAGCCTTGACTAGAGTACACTATATACTGTACATATGAAGTGGGTAAAACAGTATGTAAACTTTTTTTTAACTTTGTGGAGTGATGGGTAACGATGCCTCGTGGGTGTCAGTTGTTGATGTGTGGCGAGGGTCCCTGGTTCGAGCCCAGGTAGGGGAGTGGAGAGGGAAAGAAACAAAACTGTTACATATGTCCATAGGGCAGCAATCTCTAAGGTGAAGGGTATCGTACCGGCTAGTAACTATGACTAATTTCAGGGCAGGGTACTGGGTGGAGGCCAGCTAGTGGTGACTATTTAACAGTCTGATTGCCTTGGGATAGAAGTTATTTTTCAGTCTCTCAGTCCCAGCTTTGATGCTCAGTGGTGGAAAAATACCTTAATAGAAAATTAATAGAAAATGACTCAAGTAAAAGTGGAAGTCACCAAGCAGAATACTACTTGAGTAAAAGTCTAAAAGTATTTGGATTGAAATATAGGTATCAAAAGTCAATGTAATTGCTAAAATATACACGAGTATCAAAAGTAAAAGTATACAGTGGGGAGAACAAGTATTTGATACACTGCCGATTTTGCAGGTTTTCCTACTTACATTTACATTACATTTACATTTAAGTCATTTAGCAGACGCTCTTATCCAGAGCGACTTACAAATTGGTGCGTTCACCTTAAGACATCCAGTGGAACAGCCACTTTACAATAGTGCATCTAAATCTTTTAAGGGGGGGGGGTGAGAAGGATTACTTTATCCTATCCTAGGTATTCCTGAAAGAGGTGGGGTTTCAGGTGTCTCCGGAAGGTGGTGATTGACTCCGCTGTCCTGGCGTCGTGAGGGAGTTTGTTCCACCATTGGGGGGCCAGAGCAGCGAACAGTTTTGACTGGGCTGCGCGGGAACTGTACTTCCTCAGTGGTAGGGAGGCGAGCAGGCCAGAGGTGGATGAACGCAGTGCCCTTGTTTGGGTGTAGGGCCTGATCAGAGCCTGGAGGTACTGAGGTGCTGTTCCCCTCACAGCTCCGTAGGCAAGCACCATGGTCTTGTAGCGGATGCGAGCTTCAACTGGAAGCCAGTGGAGAGAGCGGAGGAGCGGGGTGACGTGAGAGAACTTGGGAAGGTTGAACACCAGACGGGCTGCGGCGTTCTGGATGAGTTGTAGGGGTTTAATAGCACAGGCAGGGAGCCCTGCCAACAGCGAGTTGCAGTAATCCAGACGGGAGATGACAAGTGCCTGGATTAGGACCTGCGCTGCTTCCTGTGTGAGGCAGGGTCGTACTCTGCGGATGTTGTAGAGCATGAACCTACAAGAACGGGCCACCGCCTTGATGTTAGTTGAGAACGACAGGGTGTTGTCCAGGATCACGCCAAGGTTCTTAGCGCTCTGGGAGGAGGACACAATGGAGTTGTCAACCGTGATGGCGAGATCATGGAACGGGCAGTCCTTCCCCGGGAGGAAGAGCAGCTCCGTCTTGCCGAGGTTCAGCTTGAGGTGGTGATCCGTCATCCACACTGATATGTCTGCCAGACATGCAGAGATGCGATTCGCCACCTGGTCATCAGAAGGGGGAAAAAATACTTACAAAGCATGTAGAGGTCTGTAATTTTTATCATATGTACACTTCAACTATGAGAGGCGGAATCTAAAAGGAAAGTCCAGAAAATCACATTGTATGATTTTTAAGTAATTAATTAGCATTTTATTGCATGACATAAGTATTTGATCACCTACCAACCAGTAAGAATTCCGGGTCTCACAGACCTGTTAGTTTTACTTTAAGAAACCCTCCTGTTCTCCACTCATTACCTGTATTAACTGCACCTGTTTGAACTCGTTACCTGTATAAAAGACACCTGTCCACACACTCAATCAAACAGACTCCAACCTCTCCACAATGGCCAAGACCAGGGAGGGTGTAAGGACATCAGGGATAAAATTGTAGACCTGCACAAGGCTGGGATGGGCTACAGGACAATAGTTAAGCAGCTTGGTGAGAAGGCAACAACTGTTGGCGCAATTATTAGAAAATGGAAGAAGTTCAAGACGACGGTCAATCACCCTCGGTCTGGGGCTCCATGCAAGATCTCACCTCATGGGGCATCAATGATCATGAGGAAGGTGAGGGATCAGCCTAGAACTATACGGCAGGACCTGGTCAATGACCTGAAGAGAGCTGGGACCACAGTCTCAAAGAAAACCATTTGTAACACACTACGCCATCATGGATTAAAATCCTGCAGCGCACGCAAGGTCCCCCTGCTCAAGCCAGCGCATGTCCAGGCCCGTCTGAAGTTTGCCAATGACCATCTGGATGATCCAGAGGAGGAATGGGAGAAAGTCATGTGGTCTGATGAGACAAAAATAGAGCTTTTTGGTCAAGACTCCACTCGCCGTGTTTGGAGGAAGAAGAAGGATGAGTACAACCCCAAGAACACCATCCCATCCGTGAAGCATGGAGGTGGAAACATCATTCTTTGGGGATGCTTTTCTGCAAAGGTGACAGGACGACTGCACCGTATTGAGGGGAGGATGGATGGGGCCATGTATCGCGAGATCTTGGCCAACAACCTCCTTCCCTCAGTAAGAGCATTGAAGATGGGTCGTGGCTGGGTCTTCCAGCATGACAACGATCCAAAACACACAGCCAGGGCAACTAAGGAGTGGCTTCGTAAGAAGCATCTAAAGGTCTTGGAGTGGCCTAGCCAGTCTCCAGACCTGAACCCAATAGAAAATCTTTGGAGGGAGCTGAAAGTCTGGATTACCCAGCGACAGCCCCGAAACCTGAAGGATCTGGAGAAGGTCTGTAAGGAGGAGTGGGCCAAAATCCCTGCTGCAGTGTGTGCAAACCTGGTCAAGAACTACAGGAAACGTTTGATCTCTGTAATTGCAAACAAAGGTTTCTGTACCAAATATTAAGTTCTGCTTTTCTGATGTATCAAATACTTATGTCATGCAATAAAATGCAAATTAATTACTTAAAAATCATACAATGTGATTTTCTGGATTTTTCTTTAAGATTCAATCTCTCACAGTTGAAGTGTACCTATGATAAAAAATTACAGACCTCTACATGCTTTGTAAGTAGGAAAACCTGCTAAATCGGCAGTGTTTCAAATACTTGTTCTCCCCACTGTAAATCATTTCACATTCCTTATATTAATCAAACCAGACGGCATGATTTTCTAGTTTTATTTGATTTACAGCTAGCCAGGGGCTGGCCCACTCCAACACTCTGACTTCATTTACAGCTAGCCAGGCGCTGGCCCACTCCAACACTCTGACTTCATTTACAGATAGCCAGGGGCTGGCCCACTCCAACACTCTGACTTCATTTACAGCTAGCCAGGGGCTGGCCCACTCCAACACTCTGACTTCATTTACAGCTAGCCAGGGGCTGGCCCACTCCAACACTCTGACTTCATTTACAGCTAGCCAGGGGCTGGCCCACTCCAACACTCTGACTTCATTTACAGCCCACCCAACAGCCAGGGGCTGGCCCACTCCAACACTCTGACTTCATTTACAGATAGCCAGGGGCTGGCCCACTCCAACACTCTGACTTCATTTACAGCTAGCCAGGGGCTGGCCCACTCCAACACTCTGACTTCATTTACAGCTAGCCAGGGGCTGGCCCACTCCAACACTCTGACTTCATTTACACTCTGACTTCATTTACAGCTAGCCAGGGGCTGGCCCACTCCAACACTCTGACTTCATTTACAGCTAGCCAGGGGCTGGCCCACTCCAACACTCTGACTTTATTTACAGCTAGCCAGGGGCTGGCCCACTCCAACACTCTGACTTCATTTACAGCTAGCCAGGGGCTGGCCCACTCCAACACTGACTTCATTTACAGCTAGCCAGGGGCTGGCCCACTCCAACACTCTGACTTCATTTACAGCTAGCCAGGGGCTGGCCCACTCCAACACTCTGACTTCATTTACAGCTAGCCAGGGGCTGGCCCACTCCAACACTCTGACTTCATTTACAGCTAGCCAGGGGCTGGCCCACTCCAACACTCTGACTTCATTTACAGCTAGCCAGGGGCTGGCCCACTCCAACACTCTGACTTCATTTACAAACAAAGCATTTGTGTTTAGTGAGTCCGCCAGATCAGAGGCAGTAGGTATGAGCAAGGATGTTCTCTTGATAAGTTTGTGAATTAGACTATTTTCCTGTCCTGCTAAGCATTCAAAATGTAACGACTACTTTGTCAGGGAAAATGTATGAAGTACATTGTTTAACTTGGGTCAAATGCTTCAGGTAGACTGATGTCTTGAGATGTTCAATATATCCACATTATTTTCCCTCTTCATGATGCCATCTATTTTGTGAAGGGCACCAGTCCCTCCTGCAGCAAAGCACCCCCACAACATGATGCTGCACCCCCATGCTTCACGGTTGGGATGATGTTCTTCTGCTTGCAAGCCTCCCCCTTTTTCCTCCAAACTGTGTGGGTGGACCATTTCAGGCTGTTAGTGATGTGCACACTGAAGAACTTGAAGCTTTTCACCCTCTCCACTGAGACCCCTTTATGTTTTTATTTATTTTACTAGACAAGTCAGTTCAAAACAAATTCTTATTTACAATTAAGGCCTACCCTGGCCAAACCCTAACCCGGACAACACTTGGCCAATTGTGTGCCGCCCTATTCGACTCCCAATCACGGCCGGTTGTGATTCAGCTTGGAATCGAAGCAGGGTCTGTAGTGACACCTCTAGCACTGAGATGCAGTGCCTTAGACCGCTGCGCCACTCGGGAGCTGAATGGGGATGGGGGCATGCTCTGTCTGCTGTCTCCTGAAGTCCACGTTCAGCTCTTTTGTTTTGTTGACGTTTCTGAAGAGGTTATTTTCCCCGCCAGGGCGGAGTGGTTGCTAATAAATCAAATCATATTGTATTGGTCATATACAAGTGATAAGCAGATGTTATTGCGGGTGTAGCAAAATGCTTGTGCTTCTAGCTCTGACAGTGCAGTAATATCTAACAAGTAATATCTCACAAATTACACAACATATACCCAATACCCACAAATGTAAGTAGGAATGAATTAAGACTTTATACATATGGACGAGCGATGTCAGTGCGGAACAGACTATGATACAGTAGAATAGTATAGAAAACAGTATATACAGTTGAAGTCGGAAGTTTACATACACCTCAGCCAAATACATTTAAACTATTTTTTTTCACAATTCCTGACATTTAATCCTAGTAAAAAATTCCCTGTCTTAGGTCAGTTAGGATCACCACTTTATTTTAAGAATGTGAAATGTCAGAATAATAGTAGAGAGAATGATTTATTTCAGCTTTTATTTCTTTCATCACAATTCCAGTGGGTCAGAAGTTTACATACACTCAATTAGTATTTGGTAGCACTGCCTTTAAATTATTTACCTTGGGTTTGCCCTCTGTAATGCGGTGAGCAGACCGCACCACCCTCTGGAGAGCCTTGCGGTTGCGGGAGGTGCAGTTGCCATACCAGGCAATGATACAGCTTGACAGAATGCTTTCAATTGTGCATCTGTAAAAATTTGTGAGGGTTTTAGGTGACAAGACACATTTCTTTATCCTCCTGAGGTTGAAGAAGCTCTTTTGCACCTTCTTCATCACACTGTCTGTGTTTGTGGTCCATTTCAGTTTGTCAGTGATGTGTACGCCAAGGAACTTGAAGCTTTCCACCTTCTCCACTGTGGTCCCGTCGATGTAGATAAGGGGGTGCACCCTCTCGTATTTCGTGGAATCCACGATCATCTCCTTTGTTTTGTTGACGTTGAGTGAGAGGTTGTTTTCTAGGCACCACACTCCCAGAGCCCTCACCTCCTCCCTGTAGGCTGTCTCGTCATCGTTGGTAATCAAGCCTACTATTGTTGTGTCGTCTGCAAACTTGATGATTGAGTTAGAGGCGTGCTTGGCCACGCAATAATGGGTGAACAGGGAGTACAGGAGGGGGCTGAGCATGCACCCTTGTGGGGCCCCAGTGTTGAGGATGAGCGGAGTGGAGGTGATGTTTCCTACCTTCACCACCTGGGGGCGGCCAGTCAGGAAGTCCAGGACCCAGTTGTACAGGGTGGGGTTCAGACCCAGGGCCTCAAGCTTAATGATGAGCTTGGAGGGTACTATAGTGTTGAATGCTGAGCTATAGTCAATACACAGAATTCTTACATAGGTATTCCTCTTGTCCAGATGGGATAGGATAGTGTGCAAAGTGAAACCTATTGCATTGTCTGTGGGTCTATCGGGGCGGTAAGCAAATTGAAGCTGGTCAATTTGGCCTACCACTGTTGTATTGTCAGCAAACTTGATGATTTAGTTGGAGACATGCGTGGCCACGCAGTCATGGGTGAACAGGGAGTACAGGAGAGGGGCGATTACGTCATTTGTGGATCTGTTAAGGTAATGTGCATATTGTAGTGGGTCTAGGGTGTCGGGTAAGAGGGAGGTGATGTGATCCTTAACTAGCCTCTCAAAGCACTTCATGATTATAAGGGAGGGCTATGGGGTGATAGTCATTTAGTTAAGTTACCTTCACTTTCCTGTGTACAGGAACAATGGTGGACATATTGAAGCAAGTGAGGACAACAGACTGGGATAGGGAAGGTAACTTAACTGAATAAGTCCCTGAAAACTCCAGCAAGCTGGTTTGCACCGGTTTCTGTCAAGAACTGCAATGCGGCTGGGTTTTTCACGCTGAACAGTTTCCCATGTGTATCAAGAATGGTCCACCACCTAAAGGACATCCAGCCAACTTGATACAACTGTGGGAATGCTTTAAACACCTTGTAGAGTCCATGCCATGATGAATTTAGGCTGTTCTGAGGGCAAAAAGGGGGTGGGTGCTACTTAATATTAGGAAAGGGTTCTTATGAATTTATACACTGAGTGTACAAAATACTAAGGTATCATTGTTTATCATTTGTTTGACATGTTTTCTAAATGGCTACTGCGATTGAGAGAGCCAATGAGAAGAGCACTGACATTTGTCATAGGGCATGTTCAGCAGGATGCAACATTTTGGAACGTTCAGATAGAAATATACTATCAATGTAGAATATGCGTCTCTGACATGTAGAAGGAATCACGTCGGCTCTATTTGTGGTCCGCTTTGAGGACAA